>NC_073344.2:27740000-28000000 GCF_027580225.2 Misgurnus anguillicaudatus | reverse complement strand
AACATACTCTATGACATAATATTAACACACTTTCTACTAGAGTAAAAATTAGTAGGTTGTCTGTGTGGAGCAGTGTTCAGTAACCAGTAAGCTAGTATTCATTCCAAACAGTCTCTGTGTCTCCTGTTTTCCTCAGGCCATGTGTCTTATTAATGAAGAGAGTGGAAGAAGTCAGACTTTCATTAACCTTCAGCATTTATTATTCACATGCCAACGTTCTGCTTGTCTTTAATGTTTCTGTCCGCCAGCACCGAGAGATCCTGACGACTGAATGTGTAATAAAGAAAGTATGTTTGCTTTATACACAAACATCGTTGATGGTTTGGGATAAGTTTAGGTTTAGTTTGAGATTAGTTCAGGTTATCAGTGTGTTATTTAAGTAAAGAACAACCGTCATGTCATCTGTTCTCAGTAATGAATGTGTGTCACTGCATAGAGACGACTTCCCTTCTGAGGGTAAAACGCCAGAAAGAGTGAGAGACAGAATTGTACTTTTTGTTGAAATGTTAAAAGCCAACATAACCTTAATATCCATAAAACTTAAACACAAAATGTGTCATTAATAAGACATCTTCAACAAATTGCCAGTAAAGAAGATCCTTAACCTTTAGGAAATGTCTAAAATCTAAATATTTAATGAGATGGAATGAGATAGGGTGGTGTTATACTGTAGTATTATGTTTTATGTAAAGCACATCTATAAGAAGTATATGCATCTCTCTCTGTCTTCACACCTCACAGGAGTTTGAAAAGAAAACTGTCAATCTTCACTGTGGTGCATCTGTCTCATCTGAAGCAAGAGAGAAGATATGTAAAGACACAGCATAACTCAGTCCTGTATGAAGAATTCTGGTCTCCATGGAAACATATTTCTGCCTCATTCTGAGTTTACTGTACCACTCTATAAACCAATGCAATTGGCTCAGGAAAGCCATGTGAAGATTACTTAGCTTGTGACATCATGATGGTACTCTGTATATAATTAAATATCCACATAAATAACATAACGCATATGAGAAACAAAAATCTACATAGCTCAAGTGAGAAATAAAAATACATGAGTCAAGGGTTGAGACTTTATTTCAGTTTCTTCTTCAGGAATTGAGGAATCAGGAGTGGCCAAGGAGTCAGATCTTCGTGTAGAGACCTCAGACCTCCTAAACATCTCCAGGACCAGGATAGAGACTGATTGTACTTTTGACTTGATCAATAAACATCCAGAGATCACAGGCCCTCACAGCAATGCCAGTAACAATATCTTCTGTGTTCTGTACAATTAAAACAGCAAAAAAGAATTCACCTACATCAGATTATCACCATGTCTGACTCGCTTTATCTCATTCTCTCTCACTCTATTTTACTCCATCTTGCTTTATCTCACTCTGTCTCACTTTTCCTCACCAAGTCTCACTTTATCTCTCTTTCTTACTTTATCTTACCCAGTCTCACTTTATCTAATTTGTCTCACTCTGTCTTGCTTTATCTCACTCTGTCTCCCTTTTCCTCACCCAGTCTCACTCTGTCTTGCTTTATCTCACTCTGTCTCACTTTTCCTCACTCTGTCTCACTTTTCCTCACCCAGTCTCACTCTGTCTTGCTTTATCTCACTCTGTCTCCATTTTCCTCACCCAGTCTCACTCTGTCTTGCTTTATCTCACTCTGTCTCACTTTTTCTCACCCAGTCTCACTCTGTCTCCCTTTTCCTCACCCAGTCTCACTCTGTCTTGCTTTATCTCACTCTGTCTCACTTTTCCTCACTCTGTCTCACTTTTCCTCACCCAGTCTCACTCTGTCTTGCTTTATCTCACTCTGTCTCACTTTTCCTCACTCTGTCTCACTTTTCCTCACTCAGTCTCACTCTGTCTTGCTTTATCTCACTCTGTCTCACTTTTCCTCACCCAGTCTCACTCTGTCTTGCTTTATCTCACTCTGTCTTGCTTTATCTCACTCTGTCTCACTTTTCCCCACCCAGTCTCACTTTATCTCTCTTTCTTACTTTATCTTACCCAGTCTCACTTTATCTAATTTGTCTCACTCTGTCTTGCTTTATCTCACTCTGTCTCCCTTTTCCTCACCCAGTCTCACTCTGTCTTGCTTTATCTCACTCTGTCTCACTTTTCCTCACTCTGTCTCACTTTTCCTCACCCAGTCTCACTCTGTCTTGCTTTATCTCACTCTGTCTCCATTTTCCTCACCCAGTCTCACTCTGTCTTGCTTTATCTCACTCTGTCTCACTTTTTCTCACCCAGTCTCACTCTGTCTCCCTTTTCCTCACCCAGTCTCACTCTGTCTTGCTTTATCTCACTCTGTCTCACTTTTCCTCACTCTGTCTCACTTTTCCTCACCCAGTCTCACTCTGTCTTGCTTTATCTCACTCTGTCTCACTTTTCCTCACTCTGTCTCACTTTTCCTCACTCAGTCTCACTCTGTCTTGCTTTATCTCACTCTGTCTCACTTTTCCTCACCCAGTCTCACTCTGTCTTGCTTTATCTCACTCTGTCTTGCTTTATCTCACTCTGTCTCACTTTTCCCCACCCAGTCTCACTTTATCTCTCTTTCTTACTTTATTTCATCCAATCTCACTTTATCTCTCTTTCTTACTTTATTTTACTCAATCTCACTTTATCTCATTCTCAATTTAACTCACTCTATTTTACTCTATCTTGCTTTATCTCACTATGTCTCACTTTTCCTCACCCACTCTCACTTTATCTCTCTTTCTTACTTTATCTTATTTTTTCTTGCTTTATCTCACACAGTCTCACTTTATCTCACTCTCTCTTGCTTTATCTCACCCAGTCTCATTTTACCTCACTCTCTCTTGCTTTGTCTCACCCAATCTCACTTTATCTTACACTCTCTTACTCTATCTTACCCAATCTCACTTTATCTCATTCTGTCTCACTCTGTTTTACTCTGTCTTGCTTTATCTCACTCCGTCTCACTTTTCCTTCCCCAGTCTCACGTTATCTCTCTTTCTTACTTTATCTTACCCTATCTTACTTTATCTCTCTTTCTTACTTTATTTTACCCAATCTCACTATATCTCATTCTGTCTCACTCTATTTTACTCTGTCTTGCTTTATCTCACTCCATCTCACTTTTCCTCCCCCAGTCTCACGTTATCTCTCTTTCTCTTACTTTATCTCACCCAATCTCACATTGTCTCACCCAGCCTCACTTTATCTCACTCTCTATTACTTTATCTTTCTCTCTCTTGCTTTATTTTACTCTCTCTTACTTTATATCACTCTCTCACTTTTTCTTATAAAGGCTTACTTTATCTCACTCTTTCTTACTTTATCTCTCTCTCTCTCTCTCTCTCTCTCTCTCTCTTGCTTTATCTCACCTAATCTCATTTTATTTCACTCCCTCTTACTTTATCTCACCCAGTCTCACTTTATCTTATGCTTTCTCACTTTATCTTACGCTCTCGTACTTTTTCTCACCCAGCCTCACTTTATCTCACTCTCTCTAGCTTTATCTCACCCCGTCTCACTTTATCTCATTCTCTCTCAATTTATCTCACCCCGTTTTACTTTATCTTACTCTCTATCACTTGATCTTACTTAATTTTACCCTGGCTTCTGCTATCTCATGGAGCAGGTTCAGCAGGCCAGATGTCTTTACTCCACAGATGTTTCAAGGTGAGTAGTTTGATCATGTTTAACACAACCCCATACTTGCGTTGATCATGGGTTACTATGGCAACGTACCACCCCTGTCTATAGCTGTGTCCCAATTCAAGGGCTGCGACCTTATAAGCATGGGACCTTAAAGATGAGCACTCGGTCTTTCAAGGTGGCAGCCTCAGAAGTTCGCGAAGAGAACTGAAATGAGACGGTCTAACCTTCGGACGACCCATAATTGGCGTCACCTGCTGCACGCGCCTGTCAGCAGGACATAGCGGAAACGTCAAGTCGCGCTGCTGTGACGCAATCGGTCTTAAAATACGTCCTTAGAAGGTCGCAGCCCTTGAATTGGGACACAGCTTATGTTTGTTTAACAGAGACATATTTCAAGGTTATATTTAAAATGATATTTTAAGATAAAAATACTTATTATAAGTATAAGTAAATGATTATAGAAATTTAAGTTTAGGGTGAACTGTTTCTTTAAAAGTGATAACTATTTTCATACCTGCAGAATAACTCATGCCACAGCTGATAATAGAGCTTAAATTATAGATAAGAATGAAATATATATATAATGTATGATGTGAACTAATGACTCAACTGTATGAGACCTACAGTGTATGATCATTAATGATGCTGTGCTGTCCACAAGTCAAACATCTCAAATGTGACCACATGGTGAAATGACTAAATGTCTGTGAAACATGCAGAATCAGGCTTAGAATCTGAACTGGTTGGTGGTACCTGCACTCCTCTGCATATTTCCAAAGCAAAGCAATTACATTTTTCCTGGGATTTAGCAATATTTATAAGTCTGGCAACAATATGATGCTACAATGTTACCTCCTCTTCATCTGTAGAAAGATGAGCAAAGTGTCAAAGTTAGCAGATGGTTTAAAGCATGAAAAGATGCAATAGGCTGCCGTTATGTCATCTCAGATCAAGAACGATGACTGATTTAATAAATCTGATTTTCTGTAGAGATGTGCAGATGGTCTGGTCATAAACAGCATGAACACAAACACGATCTGCTTTGTGTCGGATCAGACAGACAGCAGACCACTCCGGGCCGTATCCGCACCGGATCTGGGCTGAAGTCGGCAGGTCCGGAACGGATCCGGTCCGTAGTCGTCTGCTGTCTTGCAGGACACAAAGCCATCAGTCAACTATGTGAATGTGATAGTGACCTCAGCTATACATCAGTGTAGTAAAACAATGTAGGAATGAGGTAAACCAGGAGAAAAGACAGAGATGTTTACAATTGCAATACAGATTCAATCTAGTAAACAGAATAAAAGTCTCATTTTAGTGAGACTAAATGCAGGGTTGTGGCAAAGCAAACACAAAATACATGCATACTAACACCTGTAATTGTTATTGAATGTAAATTTTTGTTTTGTGCCCTCAAGTACCAACACAACATTCACAGACACACATGTTGAGCGGTGTTGTGGGTTTCTCAAGGTGTCTCACAGCAAGAACGTCAAAGCCTAATGAAATGAGACAGATTCAGGTCACACACACTCTCTCTCTCTCTCTCTCTCTCTCTCTCTCTCTCTCTCTCTCTCTCTTTCTGTTTTAAAGGACTGAGCGAAGAAACTGACACAGCCAAGCATGAAAACATTCATATGATGTTTTGTGTGTGTGTGTGTGTGTGAGAGAAAGGTTGTGTGAGGTTGTGTCTTTGTGTGTAAGGTTGTTTGTGTGAGGTTCACTGAAGAGAAGACACACACAGACTGTAACACATATTTTTGTTATTATTCATCTTTCACTTCTCATTTTCCGGCCAAAAGAATCTGTGCAAAAATCAGGCATAACACTTTTCTGTTCTGTCACACGTTTTACAGAAATTTATCATCAAACACCTTTATGTGACAGAAAGAAAAGAAGCGAAAGAATGTGAGAGCTCAAAATTAAAAGAGGAGAGGAAAAGAAACTACTTCATGTTTACACAAACTCCATATTAACTTTTTGTTGATCATTTTCTATCAGTTTTTTTGTAATCTTTATGCTTTTTACAAAACTAAAAGATTAAGATTTTCAAGTTTCTTTTAAATGTACACTACAAATGTCTTTTACAATGCCGTAGCGTTCAAATCTTTCAAGATGAATCTTTCTGGTCCAGTCTCTGCATTGTGATAATCTTTCTTGTCATTTTTTAAACTTTAGATTGAGGATGATTCAAACTTTATTTTACGTTTGTGTCAAGTGGTCTGAAACTGAATCCAGATGTGTCTTCAGCGTCCATAACAGAGAGAGGTCTCTGTACAGCAGGTACTCACTGACTTTAGACCAGTCTTTCTGTCACATTCGATCTTATTTCGACAGACCGAGGGGTTCTGCTGCTTTACTCGATAGGTTAACATTGACTGTTTCTCACTGACAGCGCTTCAATACTCACCAATTTACAAGCGCATTAAAAATCGACCTCGGATAAAAGGCAATTTCTGCTGTTCTGTTAGAAACACATCTGAGCAGAAAAAGGTGACGTCACATCACAAAGCATTCACAGAAAATAAGCTGAGATATTTTGTAAGCTTGCTGCAACAGTGTTTGTTTAACAGAGGAGAAAAAAATAATATGCATTTTTGGGATTTGACTATTGTTGATGCCTATGCTTAAAGGTGCATTGTGTAATTTTTTTGACAGAAATGCAAAATAATATACAAAACGATATTATCAGGGGTGTATAAAGACCTTCATTATGAACCGTTATGTGTTTATTACCTTAGAATGAGACGTTTTTATCTACATACACCGCGGGTCCGCTTACATGGAAGCCGCCATTTTGTGCCGCCATGTTTCTACAGAAGCCCTTAACAGACAAACGTTTTTACTAAGGTGTCTCCAACGATGACATGTTTGTCCGGTGGTGGCTACAGTAGCTTCTCTATGCATTTCAAAAGCAAGAGGTGACCAATGGACTGAGCCGTTGGTTGCAATTCACAACCTCACCACTAGATGTCGCTAAAATTTACACACTGCACCTTTAAACCAACCTGATCTCACAAAATCCAAAGATTTTTGTGTGTCATTGTCACGTATTTCCACCATTTTACGTGCCCGAGCCACAACTTTATTTTCCGTGTCAGTTTCACGTATTGGTTATTGTCGCACGTATAATGGTGGAAATACGTGACAATTCCACGCAAAAATTAGCTAAATAATGCGTGACTATTTCAAAGAAATTTGTGAGATCATGTTGGCTTAAACATATATTGTGCAGACACTATGTCATTACAGTACACTCTAAAAAAACCAAACGGTGCTATATAGAACCAGGACTGTTGCTTTGGATCGTGGTCATGGAGGAACCGTTTTTGGTGCCGTGTGGCGCCGGTGAAGCGCCAGTGAAGCACCTGTGTAGAACCATATAGGGGCCATATAGAACCACTATAGCACCAAATATGGTTCTACATAGCACTATATGGTTCTACACAGGTGCTTCACTGGTGCTTCACCGGTGCTATATGGCACTAAAAACGGTTCTTCTATGATTACGAGCAAAGAACCACTTTTGGTGCTATATAGCACCGTTTGTTTTTAGAGTGTAGCTTAGCTAGATATGTTTATTAAAAACTATTTAAATCATTTGTAAGTTAGCTAGAATGACTTGCAACCGAATGAAATACTAAAATACTGCATACCACCTTTACACGAATCAGTATCTAATGATGATAAAGGTTTCAAACAATAGCATGCAGTATTGTCACAACATGTTTGTTTTTCTCAGAGCGAGATGCATCTAATAAATGATGTATTCAATGTAACATTTTATGTAATAACGTCAAATGAAATACTTAAGCCATGAGAGATTTAACAGCTTACGTAATTTAAATTTGATTTATCATCATGAAGCTGTAGGTCAAGTTGAGCACATTGCCTTATTGCATGTCTCATATAGTATGCTCTGCTGTATTTACTGTATTGCATATTTGGGTAAATGCAGTATGTAGGTCATTTGGACATTTCGGAAACATGCATATACAGCATACATGATATATAAAATAAAATATTGTGTCAGTCTGTCTCCTGACCTCAGAGAGCACAGTTAACACATTTATACTTAACTTTCAGAAGAAACATGACCTCAATAATTCCTCTCAAATATTTCATCAAAACAATCAGATGTTTTCTGTGATGATTTATTGATCAGAATTGATTTAGTGCATTTTATATCTCTGTCAATATGTTTATAATGATTAATTCATTTGTCTGCTGTTAATGTTTTATGGGGAAGGGTGTTGTCATTGGAAGAAGGGTTTATTTGAATGTCTTTGCTATGATCTGTGTGTGCGTGTGTGTTTGTGTGATGATTAATTTATAGCTGGACTCTTGAGACTTTAGCTAGCAGAAGATGAAACAAGAGTCTCTTTAACAAGATGAAACACCAACACAAGAAAGATTGCATGATGCCAGTAGGATTTAAATATTTTTCCAATATAGCATTTTAGTGTAATTATTCCATTGATGATTCTAAAGTGCTGATATAAAGTGCTTTATCCTGAGATTTTAGTCATAAAAATTACTATGAAAAATAGCAGTATACATTAATTATATCAATTTACAGTCAAATTACTACGATTTCCTGTCAATCTGTAATCATTTTGACCATGAATCATATGCCATCACTTTAATTTAACTCTCACATGTGATGATTCTCTGTCAACCGATTAATGAATTGCAGTCAATCTAGCTCAACCAAGAAAGAGTCCCAAAAAACTGGTACAGCTCTCATGTGATTGTAAAAAGCGTAATGCATCACATTTAAACTTCTTGAATAAATGTAAACATTCTTCTAAACACTTTGCTTTTGTATTCCAGAAGAGTCGTGCAAGTACACTAAACCATAAACAACATGAGGATGAGAAGAAAGTTGATGACATTAGTTTTATTAGCAGGTAAACTAGTACTGTTCTGTATATGATACAGCTGTTGGTTTATCTGTCTGCTTTTAGTATCCCAAACTAAATGACCCACTGAATGTACTGTACCATTGAACACAACATATTAACTGTATTGCCAGACAACAGCTGTAAGAAAATACATGCAAGTAAATGTTTTTATTTGCTTCCAGCCAGATGGCAGATTGTTTATTGTAGATATTGAATGTTGTTTTTGGGCTGGAAGATATGAGCTCTGAAAGTCATACAGCACAATAAAATATGAAAGCTATTCATATACATTATTACTTTTATCATCTATAGAAAAGGCAAGCAGTCAAGACACAGAAACACCTTCATCTCTAAATGTGAACACGTGTGTGTGTGTGTGCGTGTGTGTGTATGTGTGTGTGTGTGTGTGTGTGTGAGCATGTTAAATTCATCTGAGTGTGTGTTGGAAAGAGATAACTTTGACAGCTTATAGTCATGTGGGAGGGCAAAGCGCTTCTGAAGATGAAACACAAAGCAAAAGAAAATTCAGAGGTCAGCAGTGTGCAGGTGTGTGTTTGTGTGTGTGTTCGTGCGTGCATGTGTGCGTGTGTGTTTGTGTGTATGCAAAATTCCAGAACATGTGGATGCAGGAATGTGGTATGAAGATAATAATCTAGCAGGGTCTTTATAAAGTGTCCATACTGCTCTCTACACACTGTGCAGGATATGACTAAAGATGTTCACAACTACTAACAGTTTGCAGTACCAGTGACCAAGATGTGAATTAAACTGAAAATAAAAACACATTTATTGCACCCTGTTCAAAAGTGCATGGACTTTTGTACTGGTAAAGGTTCCTGTAATTTAGTTAGTTTGGTGCAGGTGAAAAACCAAGCAGTTTACTTTCACACACCTCAGTACACAGATTGCAAACTGAACATGTGATGCATGAGGCACACAAACCTGGATTCAGCATTTACATAATTTAACATTTTTATTTTCACACCCCTAAACATGACGTTGAACAAAAGCCAAACTGTGTTTGGTTGTTTACATTTCAGTCAGCCGGCTGCTTTGGTTGATCTTTGGCCGATGAAAGCTGCTATGGTGTCCAGATCTTCATCAGTTGAAGGTTTGGCTATGAGAGACTTTTATGCATGATTCTTTGAAGCTTCCAGTGATATCCTGAGAGTTTGTAAAAACGACTGTATTGTATACTGGTCAGCGCTATTTTTATTTATTTTTTATGCACCTTTTTGTGGTGTATTTTATTGTTGTCTGGCACTGTTTGCATTGCAGTGTTGGTTGCACACACAGGGGAGAGCGGGGCACAACCTAATGCTTTTTGGTTTTGGCTCCATCATTCAAAAAGATTTGAGTTTGATTAATTATATTTTTACACAAGCAACACACACATCTCTGCTACAAATGAACATTTGAAGTTTGTTTCTAGTACTTACCATTCTTAGACAATTACACCAAACGTGACAGAAGTGAAAATGTTAACTTACCCCATAGGTGGTGTTAATTGTAACAGGCAGGGGGTTAGTTGAAACACATGATAAAAATTAAGTTTGCAGGTAATACTCTTTTGTCTATATACTTGAAGTGGATATTGTTTATATATCTGTCTATAATAGACAGGTATCCACACTGTATTCATTCATCCAGCCCTTTTCTAACAATAGTTCAATTATAAATGGATACAAATGTTTAAATATGCAAGAAAAAGCAGCACAATTATGACAAAACATTTTTTTATACATGACCCAGTCTGTAATAATTCAAAATTTTGAGATAATGAGCATCAAAGTCTGATTTTAGCCATTCATTTCATTATGATTTTAATCTTTGACGTGACCTTATTCAATCAGTAATAAAGATATGAACAAAAATACATTTTGACACAATTTTTTTGATAAGACAGACACATTTATTTATTATTTATTATTTGTTGGCAGCCAGCAATCATTTGTGTGTAGCCTATTAAAAACAACGACAAGAATAACGCTAACGTTAGCGGTTTTCATATGTAAGTTAACACAGCGTTAACCCTGCTGGGTCAAATTATTTTCAAGCTCACCCAAAAAGTTGCTAAGACCTGCAGACATATTTCAAAATGATGCTGTTTTAGTCAACAAGACAGTGATTAATATGACATAACATTTGATTTGGTATCTTACACAACCAACTTAGAAGCTGAAAAAAACATATGATGAAAAAATGTACTTACATGACACCAAAACACTCGTTCATCAATAACTCTCTGATAAAAAACATTATACATTTCCATAAATTTGCAAAAGATTGCAAAAATTATTTTGTGCCCTGCACACCCTTTATTCGACTAGGCTTAAACATTTTTTTTTTTAAATTAAAACATTTATTTTAAAATCAAGTTTATCAAATAATGTGTGTTAAGTATGATGTCTGTTTTATATGAGTAGTACTGTACCCAGTATCTTTATTTTCAACATTAGTGGTGTTTATAGAGTATTTCTCTGTATGATTGTATCAGCATGTTTTTAAAGCTCTCTCTCTCTGATTAGTGTTTTGACCTTATTGCTTTTGGATTATATGGATTGTAGACTTCAGCTTGATTTATGGATTTACAGACCTGGATCGTGCTGGTGGATTTACATGTTAAATTCTTCAGCTGGATTGTTTATCCGGGAGAGTCCATTTCATTATATCCTCATCGATTTATCTTGTTGAAGTGTTTTCCTTAAACACACAGACGTAGACACTCACAGAGAATATATACAGTTGTTATACAAATTGATGATGTTTTATATTATGTAAAAACTATTTCTGTGTCAAACTTTTCAAATGATTTTACACTAAATGATGTCAGTTTGTGTTTTTCTTTGTCAGGTCTGGTCTGAAGTGCAACTTAAATCTTTTGAAGCGCTCATTGATTTGCACCCTGGGCCGAGTTCACAGTCCAGCACTTTTCAGAGCCCGAGGATGCTACAGCGCGTGCCTGTCTGACTGTCAGATTCATCAACCCGTGTCACCATGGAGATTTGGAGGTTTGTTTTACAATGCTCACAGTTTTTGAGAGAGAGAACATGAATCAGGCCTCTCCACAGAAAAATGATTTTAATATCTGAAATAAAGTACTGCACAGGTCTAAGAAAACATGTATGGTAAACAATCATCGTCCCTGCAACTCATTTTTTTAATCTTATATTGTATCACTCCACACTCTCTTCCTCACATGATAAAATAATTTTAACTCAAAATCATGTCCATACATTTATGTATTTGCTCAAGAACAGCACAGATAATAAGCAGGATGATGTTGGGTCAATGAATACTGGAGTTATAAGGTTGAACAGCTCTTCTGCAAAGCTTTATAGTTACCAATCAATGCACAGTCGCATCTTAAAGAGCATCTACTGTCCGATTGATGTTTTTACATTCCCTTTGGTGTGTAAGGGCCCTATTTTAACGATCTAAGCGTATTGTCTAAAGCGCACGGTCTAAATGGGCATGTCCAATGCCCCTTTGCTAATTTAAGGACGGGAAAAATGGTTTGTGCGCCGAGCGCAGGGTCGAAAAGGGTTGTTCCTATTCTCATAATGAGTAATGGGTGTGTTTTGGGCGTAATGTGCAATAAACCAATGAGATCTCTCATCCCCTTTAAAAGCTATGGCGCTATGTTTAATCCCTATTTAGATGACAGCCTTTTAAACTGAAAAACTAAGCGAAGGAAGAAGACCCCCAGTTTAAGAATAATGATAAAAAAATGTGTTATTTTAATTTTTATGGAATTTTTTTTATTATTAAAACCTTTAAAAGCAGTTTTCTTTCAGTCATAGAAGTACAAATAGAAGGCTTTTAATTGCTGTAAGTAAATGTATTGATATCCTACATAATCATTGTAATCTCATAAAATAATTTGCAAATATGCAAGAAAAGGTTTGTACTCTAAAAATACAAACAAGAGATAAAGAATTTACAAACGTGCGGAGAGCCGAAGCGTTTCAGCACTCTGACAGCGCCATGAGATTTTTACGAAGCTTTACTTAACAACGGGTTCTCTGTTTTTTTGTTGGTCAATGGCGTAGTCTATTTTAGTTGCCTCAAAATAACAACGCGCCAACAATGCGGCTGAGCACACCTCATTTTCAGACGAGAACGCCCATGGGCGTAAAATTGCATTGGCTATTTAAACAATGTGGCGCTAAACGTGAAAATGATAATTGTGCCGGGTTGAAACTAGCAAAAGATACTTGCGTCGCGCATTGCGCCCTAAGTGTGCATTAGTACATGTTAACGATACGCAAAAGATATTCAGAAAGAGAGTGAAATCTGGAGCTACAAAAATGTATGGTATGTGGAAAATAATGTGTTTTTTAACCACAACACAAACACATTATACTATACCAAAATACACAAAATAACGTTGTTTTTTAGAAATGAATAGGTGCCCTTTAAAGAATTATTGATGTCCAAATGTTTGTTCTGTGAACTCTGATTTGGAATCAGAAAGTCATTACGATCTGTGATCACAACCTGCTTACTCTACATTATATATTACTTATATCTACTGTTAATATACTGTATGAAGCACAGCTATTAATAGAAAACGACAGAAATATCTGTGACATTGAGATAGCAGCGGGACAGAAGTGTTATTTCTCATTTCAAATCTTTCAGTAATTTCATATCTTACTTATCAGCTGAGATGAAATGTGTTTGTGAGAATTACAGTTCATTTATCCAGCGTGTGAATCATCTGAGAGACAGCTGACCAGAGGAAGAAAAGAAATGAATAAAGGATTAGCATCATGACACGATGATGAAGAAATAAATATTTAACTTAGCAAGATGCTGAATCAGCAGTTCAGTCTGAAGAAAGTGTATCTACACACAAAAGGGACAAAAACCTGAAAAATGTCTTGAGGTGTAACAAAATAACTCTTGACCGTTTCTGTCATAGATGTGCCATCACCTCAACCTGTCCATTATCACGGGAAGAGACGGAAAACACTGAGAATGAAATGTGACAACATCTTTAAGATGGTACCTGGAAACTCTTGGAGGTGTTATCACAGTTCTTATAGAGTTTGTCTCTTCACACAATCCAAGATTTACTTGATATAAAACCCAAGAGCAGTCACAGTTGTATTTTACTAAGTCTATTTTGTTATTTGACAAAGATTCATTTATTGTCAGTTTAGTTTATCATCACCATAACTAATAAATTAATTAGTAAATGTTAAATAGCGTATGACCTCTTATCCATCCTCCTCTTAGGGTGTGCATGTGTCTTTGTGTTCCCTTTGGTCTGGTCCAGATCCGCTCTTGCCAGTCTGTGGAAGTTTCCCAGTGTTCCACCCGCAGAAGTGGGCGTTAGTTCTCTAATTAAACTTCTTCATGGTTTGGGTGGCACAGAGACCAAGCACATGTCATGCCAAGCCTTGTTTATAGATGCCACTCTCTACTGTGCCCCGCCAGACTTTGGCATGAAAAAGCATGCCAACCTACACCAAACCATGCCAACTGGGGTACGGCCATGCCAACTGGTGTGCCAGCTTATACATTCTGTGCCAGTCTGGCCATGCATATATTGTGTTCATATAAAACTACTGCTAATTAGGTTACATTATTTTTGTGAGTGTGAAAAGTCCACAAATCCTTGTGTAGGGAAGGATGCTGAAATTAAGAACAGATGTTTATAATTTAACTTCTTAAATACAATTATTTTGCATTCTATTCATGATGGCCATGAGGTTGCCACTTACTGTATAAGCCTAAAACTGAATGAAAATGTTAGTAGTTGAAAACCTCTTTGTGTGTCAGCATGTATGATCGCCTTGTTTCCAACTTAAAATTACAATCAAACTCGAATTCGGACAAAGCAGTCGGATTAAGCAGTTAAACCAAGACGGTTTTATTTTGTAATCCTCTTTTCTGTGTGATAGGTGTTGGGTAATGATGTCCTGATGTGTGTTCATCGGTGTCTTCTTAAACCCACTTCCTTTCTAAATCTTTAAAAATGTTTACATCACAGCAATTAACACACTGGACGTCAAGCATAAGAACAAAGCGTGAGAGATGCTATATGTCAAACCTATTTAATGCATTTGGCCAATGCATCTACAAGCTGTTTCCCCATTGGACCTGCAAGCTGTCCCCACAGTAGTCAGATGAAAGAGCTGCCCCAGAGAATTGTGGGTAGTCCACCTGTTTATAATACAAGACAAATAAGGGCCACAGCTTGAATGCAGGAATGTTAAATAAAATATTTTTACGATAGAGAACAACATTTCCTGCAGTGCAATTTTATCTCAAAACATTTGTAAACAAGTTCAGTGTGTTTACTATCAATAGTGTGTGTGCATGCGCGTCATGCGCGTGCGTTAGTGTGTTTGTGTATGCAAATAAGCTCGTGCACTTCCGTGAGTATTCCTCTTGGATGGATGCCAGAAAGATGCATCAGATTTATCATAAGCTTAATGTGCATTAATATGGATTTCTATCCATGTATTTAGGAGCAGCTGTTCATTTAGGCTGGTGAATAATGAGCTCTGCTGGTCTCAATCTAAAATATAACAGCCGCCAAATCTACCTTCTACATTATTTTATCTGAACCACCAATTTATATTATTTACATTTATTGACCTGGATTTTATAGGTCATAAGGGAGTAATGTTATTTTAACAACAATGCAGTGACATTAATGGCTCCAAATTATTAAAGTAAGTTTTTTATATTATTTATAGTTTTTTTTTTCAAATCCTCTTGGGAAGTTTATAAATCATAACTACGACAGCTGTACAGTATATTTAAATTGAAGCAGGATTAAGGTGCTTCTTTTATTATTATTATATATTTTTGTGTGTCCTAAGAAAAATGACACATTCATATTTACTACTCATGTCAAAGTGCGTCGAGAAATGAAGAATTTTAAAACCCATGATCTAAATGTTTACTGGATCGCCGTATCGGTTTTTATCAATTTTTTATTTTTCAAAATTCAAGATTATTAAAATGGGCAAGTCCACAAATGTCACAGATTTTTTTTAACGAATAAAATAAAATAAAAATAAATAAATAAAATAAAATATAAAATCACTGGCGCCAGTTGTCCAGTAGGGGTGGGCGAGACCCGTCCCGCAGGTGACATAAGTAACCAGGAAATCTTCCGAGTTTCGGTTCAGCATGGATTTATAAAAGTCTTCGGTGCTCTT
Organism: Misgurnus anguillicaudatus; assembly: GCF_027580225.2. NCBI lineage: Eukaryota > Metazoa > Chordata > Actinopteri > Cypriniformes > Cobitidae > Misgurnus > Misgurnus anguillicaudatus. The sequence continues at coordinate 27,984,289 of NC_073344.2, read as the reverse complement.
CAAGTAAAACCACATCTATACATCAAATTTCGAGATCTGACTTAAAGTGCACATCATTTGTGTTTCTATATAAAAGGTAAGACTTTATGTAGGTGTGGTAAGACTTAGTTAACGTTACGCAATTACTCTTGACAGTTTGAGTTGAGTTGAACTTTATCATAAATCATGTGAGAAGGTTTGGCCACAAATACGTTTATATTTAGTAACGAGTGTGTGTCAGACAACTCCCGATTTAAAAATGCTTAAAGTTTTCTGTGAGGGTGAGGTTTAGGGGGTTGAAAATATCGGGTTGATTTATAGGCTATAACAAAATGTATACACAAACGTAATTCAAAGTGATTTACATGGAAATTATTTAAAAAAAATAAAGAGATCACAACAACAACAACAACAACAACTATAAGCTTAATAAAAGTCCTCATAATGATAGCTGCATCAACATTATAATTAGAGACGGTTTCAACGGTATCACTTAAATAAAACAAAGCAATTTATTCATCTTTTTTGACCGTCTCTATAGAGACACAACACGTTAGTGCAGATATAGAAAATGTAAACATAATCGCATACAAAATAAAAGTTTGTGTTTGCATAATATATTTGTGTGTGTAATAATTATGTAACTGTTATATATATTAATACACACGTACATGTATACATTTAAAAAAATGTTACTTACGTATATTTTTATTTATATATATATATATATATATAATACACTCACTTAAAGGATTATTAGGAACATCATACTAATACTGTGTTTGACCCCCTTTCACCTTCAGAACTACCGTGGCATTGATTCAACAAGGTGCTGAAAGCATTCTTTAGAAATGTTGGCCCATATTGATAGGATAACATCTTACAGTTGATGGAGATTTGTGGGATGCACATCCAGGGCACGAAGCTCCCGTTCCACCACATCCCAAAGATGCTCTATTGGGTTGAGATCTGGTGACTGTGGGGGCCATTTTAGTACAGTGAACTCATTGTCATGTTCAAGAAACCAACTTGAAATGATTCGAGTTTTGTGACATGGTGCATTATCCTGCTGGAAGTAGCCTTCAGAGGATGAGTACATGGTGGTCATAAAGGGATGGACATGGTCAGAAACAATGCTTAGGTAGGTTGTGGCATTTAAACGATGCCCAATTGGCACTAATGGGCCTAAAGTGTGCCAAGAAAAGATCTACCACACAATTACACCACCACCAGCAGCCTGCACAGTGGTAACAAGGCATGATGGATCCATGTTCTCATTCTGTTTACGCCAAATTCTGACTCTACCATCTGAATGTCTCAACAGTAATCGAGACTCATCAGACCAAGCAACATTTTCCTGTTTCAACTGTCCAATTTTGGTGAGCGTGTGCAAATTGTAGCCTCTTTTTCCTATTTGTAGTGGAGCTGAGTGGTACTCGGTGGGGTCTTCTATTGTTGTAGCCCATCCGCCTCAAGGTTGTGCGTGTTGTGTCTTCACAAATGCTTTGCTGCATACCTCGGTAAACGAGTGGTTATTCCAGTCAAAGTTGCTCTTCTATCAGCTTGAATCAGTCGGCTCATTCTCCTCTGACCTCTAGCATCAACAAGACATTTTCGCCCACAGGACTGCCAAATACTGGATGTTTTTCCCTTTTCACACCATTCTTTGTAAATCCTAGAAATGGTTGTGCGTGAAAATCCCAGTAACTGAGCAGACTGTGAAAACTTAGCACGACCCATCACCCATCTGGCACCAACAACCATGCCACGCTCAAAATTGCTTAGATCACCTTTCTTTCCCATTCAGACATTCAGTTTGGAGTTCATGAGATTGTCTTGACCAGAACCCCATCAAATGCATTGAAGCAACTGCCATGTTATTGGTTGATTAGATAATTGCATTAATGAGATATTGAACAGTAGAGATGCGCGGATGGGCTATTATTTCATCCGCAACCGCATCACAAAACTCATCATCCGTCCGCCATCCATCCGCACCAACGTTTCCGACCGGTTTTTAAAACCGCACCCGCCCGCCATCCGATGACTGGGTGATGCAAGGCGCTGCTGATGACAGCCGCGAGACTAAAGCTCCGAATATCAGCAGTGAACTCAGTCTCCGATCGGCGCACATGGGACAAAAATAAATAAATAAAGAGCCTAAATTAAACGCACAAATTACATAGTCTGCACTGGTGTCATCCTGATTTACCACTTTGTAAAACTTATTCCAGGCAACCCTTTTCTGACCTTCTATTTCCTTTGTTTTTAATTCTCTTTTTTTTTAGTTTGCCACGTACCTCCTTCGCCGGCGTTGATAAGAGCTGTGTCAAAATACGTCTTCATTTCACACTGTTAATGATAGAACGAATGGATCCTTAACAGCCGAGGCTATCCCAAACAATTAAAACCTTTATTAAATAAAAGTGTATTTATTAGAAACCTTTTTTGTCACTGTTTTAGTATTATCAGTTATGTTTTGTGTTAATATAAGCCTATTCTGTTTGCGTATATTTCTAAGGTTGATTATTTGATATACTGTTAAATAGTTTAATCTACATCAATGTGTCATATTTTCTAAAATAAATTAATATTTTTCTGATACCATATTTATTTTATTTTAATGCAAAAATCCGTTCCTCTAATAATTTTATCTAAACATATTTTTTTTAAATCATTATTGAACATTAAAATCAATCACATGGCTATAGCTTATGTCATTTTCGTTGTTTCGTTATGGATTTAAAATTACATTAATTTTATATGATAATGCAGTTGTTGTGCAAAATGCATTAATGACACAATTAAACAAGCCATTAAGACTTAAATAAATAAAACATGCCGTTTCAAATGTAAATATGATGCAAATGTGTCATTATTCCGATTGAATAGTATTTGATATTAAAGTTAGTCATCACTTTTATTTTGGAGGTTTTTGCATGAAAGCAGGGGTTTTCAAATTGTTAGAAATGTAAGTGCCATGGAAAAGACTGAAAGCTCTATAATATTTCGTTTGATGTCTGTGTATGCACAAATTTCTGTGAGCTGTTGACACTGTGCTCCATGGTATGATCATCATACTGCAGCCCTTAAAAAAGTAGCCAGAAAAATGGAAAGAAACCACAGAAGCACAAAGTTAGAGGTATGGCGTTCAGCATGGAAAGAGAGTGTTCAACACTACAGACAGGCTATTAAAACCGCCAGATCTACCTATCTCAGTACGCTTATTAAAGAAAATCATAACAACCCTCGTTTCCTATTTAGCACAGTTGCGAAACTTACTAGAAACAACGAACAAACAGAAACAAATAGTAAACTCCAACACAATAGTAATGACTTCATGAACTTCTTTACTAACAAAATTATGTTTATTAGGGAAAACATTGAAACTACGCAAGCGGCCACCACTATACCCAATAGTACATCTACCTCTAGATTACCATACGAACTTCTTGAGTCATTTAAACCTACTACAATAGAAGAGCTCTCTAAATTAGTAATGTCATCCAAATCATCGTCCTGTATACTAGACCCCGTTCCCACAAAATTACTAAAAGAGGTATTTCATGTAGTGTCAGACACGGTACTAAATATCTTTAACTCATCTCTAGAATTAGGACACGTTCCAACAGCTTTCAAACTAGCAGTTATTAGACCGCTCATTAAAAAACCAAACCTTGACCAGGGAGATCTTAATAACTTTAGACCTATCTCAAACCTACCTTTTCTCTCTAAAATATTAGAAAAAGTAGTGGCAAGCCAGCTACGCACATTCATAGCGAATAATAATACATATGAAAAGTTCCAATCAGGATTCAGGCCCCACCATAGCACAGAGACAGCGCTGCTTAGAGTTACAAATGACCTCCTATTAACATCCGATGGTGGTGAAATCTCAATCCTCATATTACTAGACCTTAGTGCAGCCTTTGACACAATAGATCACAGAATCTTACTCAGTAGACTAGAAAACTATGTTGGCATCAGTGGTCAGGCGTTGGCCTGGTTTAGATCGTATCTAACCAATCGCTATGACTTTGTTTATGTAAATGAGGAAGAGTCATATCACTCCCCGGTTAAATTCGGCGTACCACAGGGATCAGTTTTAGGCCCTATCCTATTCTCGTTATATATGTTACCTCTAGGAGACATTATCAGGAAACATAACATAAGTTTTCACTGCTATGCGGATGATACCCAGCTTTACATCTCGTCACATCCTAGCGAAACCCACCAGTTTGCTAAGCTAACAGACTGCATTAATGATATTAGGGACTGGATGGCACATAACTTTCTTATGCTAAACTCCAACAAGACTGAGATACTTATTATTGAACCAAATCGCTACAAACATAGTATGTCAGATTACAAGTTGTCCATAGATGGCTGCACGTTGGTGCCATCGTCCACGGTTAAGATTTTAGGCGTAATGTTCGACAGCAACTTATCCTTCGATAGTCATATATCCAACGTCTGCCGCACAGCATTCTTCCATCTTAGAAATATCTCAAAAATACGCCATATGCTGTCTGCATCAGATGACCTCTAGAATAGACTATTGTAACTTGTTACTCGGGGGATGCCATGCAAATCAGGTAAACAAGCTACAGCTGGTTCAAAACGCCGCCGCAAGAGTGCTTACTCGATCTAATATATATACAAGGGTTTTTGTCCTTCTAGGATTTTTCCCACCAGGTTTTTTTCCTAGGGGGTTTTTAGTCCCAGGGAGAGTCAGCCAACTTTGGCTTAGCTTAGCACTTTACTGTATATGTAACACTATTAATACGCTTGCTTGTACGGCTTAACCTTAGTCGCTATGTTCTACTGCTTATATTATCTATTGATTTTCTGTGTTCTCCTTTACATCTACTCATGTAAAGCTGCTTTGCAACAATTAACTTTTGTGAAAAGCGCTATATAAATAAAATTGAATTGAATTGAATTGTGCCCCCTTAAAGAAAAGTTGGTGGTGCATGACGCCCCTGTGCAGGGGTGTCCAATCCTGCTCCTGCCGATCGACTGTCCTGCAAAGTTAGCTCCAACCCAAATCAAATACACATGAAGCAGCTAATCAAGGACTTCAAGATTACTTGAAAATTGAAGGCAGGTGTGTTTGATTGGGGTTGGACCTGGGCTCTGCGGGATAGTCGGTCCCCGGGAGCAGGATTGGACACCCCTGCCCCATTGTGTTGTCTAAATTATAATGCACATTCATTCATGCAAATATATGTGAGAAAAGGTTAACAAGCTCCATCATATTTGTTACTTATATTCTAAAACATTAATAAACATTGTTGGTATAATAGTTTGAATGACCTGTTTTTTTCTGCAAAGGATCCTCTGCGTTTCACTGTTTTTCGTCTGGTCCAGCAGAAGTCGGTGAGAGATGAACGATGGCATCTGTTTTAGAACTGCTTTATGTTACGCTGGATGACCTGGAGGAAGACAAGCTGAAGAGATTCAAAAGCATCCTGAGACATGATGGACCAATTCCAGCTTCTAAACTAGAAAAGGCCGATGTCACAGACACGGTGGATAAAATGTTGGAGTGTTTTGGATCGGAAGGAGCTGTGAAGATCACAATAAACATTTTGAGAAAGATAAACCAAAATCAGTTGGCTGAACAGTTGGAGATGAAGCAATCAGAAGGTAATGAGAGAGCACATGGAGCGAGAGACACTGTATGTTTGTAGGAGGGTGTTGAGTTTGTCTGGACACAGGTTTTAGCACTGCACTGACACATCTTAAAGAAGACCCCCTGTACTCAAGTCACTTAACATCAAATATATTTACACAATAATAGTAATATGTTATTTCATTTTCAGGTTCATTTTTCCAATAACTTTAGCAGAGGGCTCCATATTTTTTCTATCATTTTATCTCCAAGTAAGGCGATTATTTTCTCAAGTGTGAAAGTGTCTTAATAGACTGAACCATTGGGGAATAGATACTTTTATTCTGTCTTTTCAGTTTAATAATATTTCTTTTTTTTGCGAGTATTGATAACATAAAGCTACGTTATTTTTCTTTTGAAGCGTTCGTAGTAGAAAGATCTCCCAAAATAAGTACTGAAGGAGAAAAGGAGAGATTAAGGCCTAACATCACTTCAAGTTTATATAGAATTTCTGTATAACTACACACTTTATTTAGTATACCTGGATTTATGAATATGCAAATTAGTAACGGAAATAATCCTCGCCTCCACTCAGTCGCACAACTTTGACCATAGATATAAATATGCGAATTAATCCTCGCCTCCACTTAATCGCACAATTCTGGCCATAGATATAAATATGCAAATTAATCCTCGCCTCCACTTAGTCGGCCAACTCTGGCCATAGATATAAATATGCAAATGAATCCTCGCCTCCACTTAGTCGCCCAACTCTGGCCATAGATATAAATATGCAAATTAATCCCAGTCCCAAATGGTGTGCACATTTTGTTGCAGAACACATTTTCCAAGTTATATTTTACTTATATTGTCATTTTCATTCATTATCATTTATTCTTGTCCTTTCACAGTGATTCAGAGAGACCATTTAAAGCCCATAGAGAAGCAAACAGGTGGGCAAGAAATCACAATGTGTTTCATTAAACAATTACTGCAACACTTATTATTGATGCAAATCAGTGTAAACAAAAAACATTTTATTTCCCAACAGAGGATTCTGCACTGAATGAATTTTTGAAAAGTCACAGAACAAACATGAAAGAAAAAGCAGAACATATTTTCGAGGGCAAAAAGGAAAACGAAGCCCTTCTCAAGGATGTTTACACCGAGCTCTTTATCACAGAGGGAGATGTTGAAAGAGTCAATGAAGAACATGAGATACTGAAGATCGACGATGCCATCAAGAGCCCGAAATCAGAGGAAAGGTCGATCAGCTGCACTGAAATATTTCATTTACTTCAGAAAAATAATAAGAAAAAGATCATTCTGACCAAAGGCATCGCTGGCATTGGAAAAACCGTGTCCGTGCATAAGTTCATCTTGGACTGGGCGGAAGGGAAATCCAATCAGGATATATCCTGCATGTTCCTGCTGCCGTTTCGAGAGATTAACTTTGTCAAAGATAAAGAATTCAATCTCCACGAGTTTCTTCTGGTGTTTTATCCTGAACTGAAAGAAGTCGATAAAGCAAAGTTATATAAGAGTTGTAATCTTGCATTTATCTTTGATGGACTCGATGAGAGTCGCTTGCCTTTACATTTCGAAAGCGGAATACTGTCGAGTATCGAGGAAAGATCGACCGTTGATGAACTGTTTACAAATCTGGTCAGGGGGAATCTGCTTCCGTCAGCCCTCGTCTGGGTCACCTCCCGTCCAGCGGCGGCCAATCAGATCCCTCCCGAGTTTGTAGGTTTGTACACGGAGGTGCGAGGATTTACCGACAAACATAAGGAGGAGTATTTCAGGAAGAGATTTAAAGATGAGGCTCAGGCCTCCGACGTCATCGTGCGCATCAAGACGTCTCGTAGTCTCTATATCATGTGCTACATTCCTGTGTTCTGTTGGATCACGGCCACCGTTCTTCAGGAGACTCTCATCAAGAACGACACGAGTGATGTCAACACGACGCTCACCGAAATGTACGTTCACTTCCTGCTAATACAGATGAATATGAAGAACCGTAAGTATGACCGAAAATCTGAGAGAGTTCGTACAAAGCTCTTAGAATCAAATAAAGCCATGATTTTGAAGTTAGCTAAGCTAGCGTTCGAGCAGCTAAAGCAGAAAAACACAATGTTTTATGAGGAAGAACTGAGGGAATGTGGGATTGATGTGAACGAAGATTCCGAGGGCACGGGAATGCTCACCGAGATCTTTAAGAAGGAAGCCGGACTTCATGAGATGAAGGTCTTCTGCTTCGTGCATCTGAGCGTTCAAGAGTTTCTGGCCGCGCTGCACGTCTTCCTCTGCTATCTGAACAAGAACATGGAAGAGCTTCAGGTTTTTTTCAAAGAGAAAAGAGCTCCAGTGCAAAACATCACATTGCATGACTTTCTGAGGGAGGCGGTTAACAAAACCGTTCAGAGCAAGACAGGACATTTCGATCTGTTTTTGCGATTTCTGTTAGGGATTTCACTGGAATCCAATCAGAAGCTGCTAAAAGGACTGTTGACGCACACCGAAGACAGCACAGAAAGCGTTGTGAAAACAACAAACTACATTAAAAAACAAATCCATGTTCAGGACATCTCAGCTGAAGTCTCAGTCAATCTGTTTTACTGCTTACTGGAGCTCAAAGACAGTTCATTATGGACAGACATTCACAGATATCTAAACTCAGAAGCTCATCCGGGTGGATACGTGCCATCTTCCATATGTTCGGTGCTGGTGTATGTGCTGCTGATGTCAGAGAAAGCCTTGGATGAGTTTGATGCGAAGATGTACAACACGTCAGACTACAAAAGACTCGTCCCGGCTGTGAGATGCTGCGTAAAAGCCCAGTGAGTTTGATTCTACATTAGAAAACGGCAGTTCTGGTCCTTCATTTTGATTGGTTGAAACGCGTTCTATCTGTGATAAAATACCCCGGGAACCCTACGGTTCAGACTGCATTGCATAGCTTAAGTATCACTGCGCCACTGTTGCTGCGTAACAACGAAATATTTGATATTTTGATAGGTTTGGCAGGTGTGGTCTGGATGAAGCATGCTGTGAAATTGTGTCTTCGGCTCTACAGTCACCCAACTGTCCGCTGATAGAGCTGGATTTGAGTGATAATGACCTGAAGGATTCAGGAGTGATGCTGATCTCTGATGCTCTCAAGAGTTCACACTGTCAACTAAAGATACTGAGGTTTGTTTCACTTCATTTGTTGAGTGTGTCAACATGTGTTATCTACATATGAAGAAGCACTTTTTTTGAGTTCACAGCAAAAATCACAGCAAAAAAGTTACTTTATAGACCATTTCAACAGATGTAAACAACACTGGTCCAGAAGCACTTCCTGTTTCCGTTTTTTAACACTAGATAAATGTTGGGATAAAATAAACCAACAGAACATATAAACCTGAATTAACTGAAGTTAAACAAACATCTTAAAGATAATAATATATGTGAAATAAAAAAATAACTGTCACAAACTGTAACAGGAAGTGTTTCTGGACCAGTGTTGTTTACATCATTTGAACTGGTCTATACATATAACAAAATATAGAGTTTGAAAGCTGAGAATATCTTAACCTGAGCTTCCATTGTGAGAAAAGAATCAGAAGGTGGTTGTGTACAGTTTGAAACTTTTTATAATGTTTCTTTCAATAAATGTCAAGGATTGAGAGATCTGAAACAGAATCCTTGTAGCATTATGTCTTTATTGCTTTGTGTGAAGCCTTCACGAAGGTCAATTGAATCCTTTCTACTGTACCTTCAAATGTCACCGGTTAGAAACATATGGCGCTTTGCCATCGCGTGGTGCCCCGCGGTTTGGTTTAGTTTGGGTCGGGTCAGCTTACTTTTGGGAGCTTTTCCATTGGGTGCAGTACGTAGTACCCGATACTTTTTTTCGTACCACCTCGGTTGGGGTTCCAAGCGACCCGAGCTGATACCAAACATGACGCGAAAACACTGTAGATCACTGATTGGTCTGATAGAATCGTCACGTCATCGCTATAATGTAAAATATTAGCTTTAGCCTACTGCTAGCTTGTGCTGTCTCGAGCAAACATGTTGTCATCTGCTCTGCTATAAGTTCCCAAACTCCCATTTAGCAATGAAAAACATCCACAGGTTGAGAAACAGGGACATCATAACAGTTTTTTTCCAGACTTGCAATTTGTGGCGGAACATTTGCGACGAGCACGTCAGGATTATATATGCTTAAATGCAACCATGCCGTGGGTGTTTGTACAGAAACTGTCATGTGAGACAGAGGTATAGTGATAAACGCGATGTGCAAACATCTGTTTGTGGTGGTAAATTTTTAATTTTGTGGTGGACTGAGAAATAAATAACTGTATGGGAATGTACAAGGACGCTCTCACTTGTATGATGTCACAGCAGGCCAATAGTGTCTGTCTGCGGAGTGCAAGAGAGGGGCGTGCCGTTAAGCGGCATAACTTTTAGCAGGGGGCGGAAATTTAAGTTGTCCAAGTCACACAGAATCCCGCGAGATGTCCGACTTCCTCTAAACTGACACGGCACATCCGATAGCTAGTTTAATAGTAAGATTGTTTAGCTCTCTTTCAACTTTAGCGTAATGACAAATAACGTTACTGCCGTAAATATTTTAAATTGAGGACACGGAGGAAGCTTCATAAGACGCTCGGATGGTCTTATATTGTCTCATCCATCGTCATTGTTAACGTGGGTAGACAATATGGCCATATACGGCATATATGGACATATTTACCAACCTAAAATTATTAAAGTACCGAGGCATACCAATATTTAAATCGTGAACTGTTACACAGTGAGGGTGATTTCGTCTTTTTTTTTTTTTTTTAAGAAAATGTGCACCTCAGACAGTTTAATAGGTATTAAACCAAGATGAAATTCATTTGCAAACTTAATTCTTTTTAAGTTTTAAGAGGAATCTACAGAGCTCACGTGGTTTTATAAGAAATGGCCAACAGATAACATCTGGTGATATTGTGAAGGTTTATAAAAATAACTAAGTATTCACAACAGGTAACATTGGTTATTTTTATACACCTTTACAATGTTACCTGTTGTGAATGGTTATTTTTATAAACCTTTACAATAAAAACAGGTAACATTGTAAAGGTGTATAAAAATAACTTTTCACAACAGGTAACATCTGGTGACATTGTAAAGGTTTATAAAAATAACTTTTCACAACAGGTAACATCTGGTGACATTGTAAAGGTTTATAAAAATAACTATGCACAACATGTAACAACTGGTGACATTGTAAAGGTTTATAAAAATAACCATTCACAACATGTAACATCTGGTGACATTGTAAAGGTTTATAAAAATAACTATCCACAACATGTAACAACTAGTGAGATTGTAAAGGTTTATAAAATAATTATTCACAACAGGTAACATCTGGTGACATTGTAAAGGTTTATAAAAATATCCTTTCAGCAAGATCACCCTGCAATAAATTATAACACAGCATTATGAGAGGCATCAGGAGCTGATCCCAAGTGTATAGCTGGAAGCTGTTGATGTATGTACAGTATTGGTAAAGTGCACATGAATGCATTTTATAATAATAATGCATCCAATGTCAACCCTGTGTAGAGCTGAGAAATGTGGTTGTTTCTCAGCAGCAGTAATGTCCAATGGTGCCAGCTCAACACATTGGTGCAGTTTCCCAGGCAGGGCTTAGTCGGGGTGCCCAAACTCAGTCCTGGAGGGCCGGTGTCCTGCAGAGTTTAGCTCCAACTTGCATCAGAGCACCTGCCAGTAAGTTTCTAGTATGCTTAGTAAGACCTTAATTGGCTGCTTCAGGTGTGTTTGATTAGGGTTAGAGCTAAACTTTGCAGGACACAGTTTGGAAACCCTTTGTTTAGATCAGGGGTGACCAACCCTGTTCCTGGAGATCTACCCTCCTGCATATTTCAGCTCCAACCCAGCTTTAACAAACACACCTGACTATAATTTTAAGGTTGCCCTGAAATGCTTGATTGGCAGGTTCAGGTGTGTTTGATTGGGGTTGGAGCTGAACTCTGCAGGACAGTAGATCTCAAGACACAGGTCTGGTCACCAATGGTTTAGATTAAACCAGGACTGGGCACTTATGTTAGGACATTTTAGTTTTTACAAACAAACCTTACAAAAACAAGACTGGTGTGCATCTTGAAACAAAACAATGGCACTGATATATGTTGAGATGTATCAGTACAAGGTGTTTTCTTAATTACAGTAGCTCAAACATGCATTTTAGCCCGGGAACAGTATAAGCCCTGTCTGGAAAACCGCCACATTGTTTTACCATAACAGATATGGGTTGTTTAAGGTTGAGTTGTGATTTTGAAGTGTAGACAGATGGATCATCCTATTATATTTCTGCATCACAGTTAAGGTGCATGTGGATGGTATCACCCTCACAAGTTGTCCACTGCATCACTTCACATCAATGCAGCTGTGAAAATAATAACCATAAACAAACATATTTTACATTTGTACTTAAAATAAGCTTACATTATGAGAATATACAATGGCACCCATACTTAAACAGAACAGGGCCTGAGAGAGATACACTAAAAACGAGACAGTAGTACACACATCCTTTAACTCCAGTGTTATGACGTCCAATAGGTCATTAATTAACTAACTGTCATTTGAAATGTCGACAACCCACAGGAACAACTGCAAGATTCCAATGCACCAATATCTAACGTTACTATCGCAAACAGGAAAATACATAGGTGAGCAATGAAACCCATGCAAGATTTGTTGCATTTTGTTAACTACTCGTTACTGATCATAAGTGTAATCATAGAACGGACTTCACAAATCTAACATTAGGCTAACAACACATAGCTAACGTTAGCGAGCTTACCTGAAACGGTCGAACGTAATTCAGCCCCTGGCGTGACTTCTTAACATGTGTCGTAGCCGAACCATTTCTCGGGAAAAGGATGTTCGTCAGTCGGCTTCCCGTCCATTACAATTGGTACGAACAAACATGAGGGCGCTTGGATGAGCAACTTTAATAACGCCTTTAGCCGCCGTATCTCTATGCGGGCAGAAGAGAAGACAGAATGACAACATCTCGTCCTGACGTCTCGCGTGGTTCTGTGTAACTTGGACAACTTAAAGTTACGCCCCCTGCTAAAAGTTACGCCCCTTAACGGCACGCCCCTCTCTTGCGGTCCGCAGACAGACCCATCTCCAGCAGGCACGGCAAATATAACGACACGCCTATAATACCTCCCACTTCAAAGTGATACTAAACTCGATGGAAAAGCTAACCACGCCAAAGTGAGGTGAGCTGACCCGACCCAAACTAAACTAAACTAAACCGTGGGGTACTATGCAATGGAAAAGCGCCAATAGAGACTTGGTATAGTCACTTCACATGCTCAGTAATTCATATTTGATAAATACATATGAAAAAAGAGATAAAAATATATATTTAAATTAGATTTCTATTCTCATTCTTCGTTTTGGTTTGCTTCTGTATTTCACGGTTAATGGTGACGGCAACCACACCACAATTGCACATTGACTCACAATAACTTGTAGGCATGGACAAAACCCAGCAAGCAATTTTGCTTTTAAAAGACATCTAGCCGTCCAAACACATCCCAGACGTCTAGGTTAAAACGAGGCAAAATTGGTGCTGTGAGTGAAAATTGAATAGACATCTAACTATAACTCAAAAATAAATCAATAAATGAACGCAAACAGCTTGTAATCACTCAGACATCTCACAACAAGTTACTTTGGCAAAAACCACATTAAATATCAACATTTCAAAAATGTATTTTGTCTAGAAGTAGGTTACTCATAGCCTGACTATATCAGATCTATTGTTAACCTAGATTGTGAAATGACGGCTATAGCTTGCTAGGCATCTGCATACTGGATGGCCAAATTCTAAAAATATTGGAGAAAATGAAATGTACTGAGGACAGCACACGTGCAAGTGTGGTTACATGGATGTATAATATTTCTGTTCAGATTGGCGATGTGTGGTCTCAGTGCCGAGTGCTGTGAAAGTTTGGCTTCGGCTCTCGGATCACCAAACTGTCCACTTAGAGATCTGGAGCTGAGTAACAATGACCTGCAGGATTCAGGAGTGAAACTCATCTCTGATGGACTGAAGAGTTCACATTGTCAACTGGAGATACTGAGGTTTGAGGCTCATAACAATGTTTTCAAACAGCATAAGTTGCAATCATCTTACCATTATAAGTAAGTGACACTTAACTCATTCCGTGTCAACCTTTTTTTTTTTAAAGTTGCCCGCCAGCATATTTTGTGATTTCACAAAAGTTTCACATAATGCCTTCCTGTAAAATGCTTTTTAAAAAATATATAAACATACAAATACACTCACCTAAAGGATTATTAGGAACACCATACTGATACTGTGTCTGACTCCCTTTCACCTTCAGAACTGCATTAATTCCACATGGCATTAATTCAACAAGGTGCTGAAAGCATTTTTTTAAAATGTTGACCCATATTGATCGGATAGCATCTTGCAGTTGATGGAGATTTGCAAAGATGCTCTATGGGGTTGAGATCTGGTGACTGTGGGGGCCATTTTAGTACAGTGAACTCATTGTCATGTTCAAGAAACCAATTTAAAAATGATTCGAGCTTTGTGCCATGGTGCATTATCCTGCTGGAAGTAGCCATCAGAGGATGATTACATGGTGGTCATAAAGGGATGGACATGGTCAGAAGCAATGCTCAGGTAGGCCGTGGCATTTAAACGATGCCCAATTTGCATTAAGGTACCTAAAGTGTGCCAAGAAAACACCGCCCAAACCATTACACCACTACCGCCAGCCTCCACAGTGATAACAAGGCATGATGGATCCATGTTCTCATTCTGTTTACGCCAAATTCTGAGTCTACCATCTGAATGTCTCAACAGAAATTGAGACTCATCAGACCAGGCAACATTTTTCCAGTCTTCAACTGTCCAATTTTGGTGAGCTTGTGCAAATTGTAGCCTCTTTTTCCTATTTGTAGTGGAGATGAGTGGTACCCAGTGGGGTCTTCTGCTGTTGTAGCCCATCCGCCTCAAGGTTGTGCGTGTTGTGGCTTCACAAATGCTTTGCTGCATACCTCGGTTGTAACAAGTGGTTCTTTCAGTCAAAGTTGCTCTTCTATCAGCTTGAATCAGTCGGCTCATTCTCCTCTGACCTCTAGCATCAACAAGACATTTTTGCCCACAGGACTGCCGCATACTGGATGTTTTTCCTTTTCACACCATTCTTTGTAAACCCTAGAAAGGTTGTGTGTGAAATCCCAGTAACTGAGCAGATTGTGAAATACTCAGATTGGCCCGTCTGGCACCAACAACCATGTCATGCTCAAAATTGCTTAAATTACCTTTCTTTCCCATTCTGACATTCAGTTTGGAGTTTAGGAGTTTGTCTTGACCAGGACCACACCCCTAAATGCGTTGAAGCAACTGCCATGTGATTGGTTGATTAGATAATTGCATTAAAAAGAAATTGAACAGGTTTTCATAGGTGAGTGTATATCAAATGAAATAACAGACCCTCTGCTTTCAAACAAACAAACAAAACGGAAAAAAAACCTTTCTATCTATATTTTTTTCTCTTAACTCTTAAGTATGTGTATTTTTGTTTAAAAATAAAAAAATTTTAGCAAAACATTTTTGTGAAGGAATGTTGTTAGAGATCAGATTCAGAACGATTATCAAAACATACACGTAGTTTAAAATTAATAAATAATATTTGCTTCAGTTTTTTTTATAAATTGGGTAAGTGCGGGATTACAGATAACCATAAAAACTCATCAGGAACATGTTTTAATGCAAATATTTTCTCTTAATTGACGAGATAAATTGTCAATGGCGGGGAAAGAGTTAATTTGGTTGGAATACAGGGAAACAAGGTTCATACACAGCAAAAGAGAAAGTAACCTACATTTAAAGAAGTGAAAATCAGAGGGGTTTTTATTTTGTAAGGGATCTCAGGTTTCGGAAGGAGAACAAAACTGCAATCATTCCCCGGTTTTCGGACACAATATGTCTGAGAGCGTTGCTAGAGTACAAATATATTGTATTGCAATATGGAGCGTTTAAGCATTAACCTTAAATCAAAACTAAACAACAGATTTGTAAATGAAAAGGTTTAATTACAGTACTGACTTAAAGTTACAGTTGAAATGGTTACACTATAAATGCATGAAATGGTAAATAATACAAACAATTGACTGTTTCCAATGTATGTGAGATATTACCTGATAAGATGGAGAACAGAGAAAGAAAGTTTAGAAGAAAGAGATTCACACTTGAGAACTGAAATCTAGGCCTAATGGCCCGAACCCCAGAACTTAGGTGAAGAAAGAAAGGAAAGGGGAAAAGGCAAAGGCAAAAGCCAAAATGCAAAAGCCCAGAGCTCCTAAAAACATTGACCTTTATCCTCTATCTCTTGACCATGTGACTAAACCTAACTTGATACATTCAAATTGACCAATCAGAAGATCACCTTTAACCCCCACTGTATTGGATAAACAGCTGTGACAACAGTCTTTGATCACTATCAGCACAGGGGGTTGTGACAAGTTGTGACCAAGTATACATTCCTATATTTTTAATCTTACAATTTTCCTAGAAATCTACACAAAGCAATGCAGGATTTATCTTAGTAGTAGTTTATTTTAGTAGTAGTTTATTTTTCTCCAGTCATTCAAACATAACAACAAACACAAACAGAATTTTATAGTACAACAATACTTAAGTTTACACTCAAAAAATGTTGGGGCGTTTTAACCCATGGGTGGATTAAAAGTTTAACAACCCAACATTACCTGAGTAAGATTATAAACACAAAGTCAAGCAGAACTGAAGTAAATATTAGAGATAACCATTAAGGCTATGTTTACATTAATGCGTTTATCCTTTAAAACGTGTTACTTTTGCTACGTTTACGCCTTTCATCTACACTACACCACCGTTTTCGACCCTCATAAACGGATTAGTTCGCAAACGATGAAGACCCTTTTTTAGTTTGAGAACTCAGTCGTTGCGCTGAGTGTAAATGAACGAAGACGGAGTCTTATGTAAACGAACAGCTGATGTTAACATGACAGCGCATCATTTTCAAAGTAAAAATTATTTTTATTCAGGTATATGGGGGTTTGCAATGGAGGTTTTGCCAAAAGTAGTAAACATCTACCAACCAGCTATTATAAACGCTATATCAGATTGTTTTAACATGTATCCTTATAGATAATGTCTGTTTGATATTTATGTTTGAGTATTGTTGAGTTTGAATTGTTGTAATTTTGTTTATGTTTTGTTTAAATTTAGTTAGCTTATTACGAAAGATATACTGTAATTTTAAACGCCATAGGGCGTTGTAAATGCCAATATGAAGGGAGAATTGTAATGGGTCAGACTTTATTTCGAGTTTAATTTAAGTTTTGTTTGCTACTTTAAAATGAATTTCGTTTCATATAATTTGTCTCTTAATTTTAATCAATGTTTTTTTGATAAGTTTTGTGAATATAAATAATAAAAACAATAAACTCAACGTCATTAATATTTAATGCTCGTTAAGCCGCTTGCGCTTTTAGCTATTTCCGTGTTGCTAGCGGAGGACGTGCACGGACCTCGCACACTTTAAAAAATTAATGCAATAAGCATTTCTGTAGGCTAAAGCTATACTTCACCTCTTATGTTTGATTGAAGTTTGCATTTGCTGAAATTTATTTTTGCTTCAAGTTCGTTTAGTACTGTTCACTTGAATGCTTTCTTTTTAAATCAAAAATACCTTTCTGTTTAGTTATAAAATAAAAATTAACATATTAATCATATTAATATGTTGTAGGGGGGAGCTAGAACAGTATAAGACTTTCCCAAACACATTTTTATACGTTCAAAAATAGTGTCTGTTGTAGTTGCCAGCAAAAGACCCAGGTATGAATTTTTGTCAATATCGCACACCCACTAGGCTGCATAAATGCGCAAAGGTAAGCTATTATTAGAGTAATAAGTTATTTTACACTTTTATGCGCATGCCCAGTTACGCGATTGGTCATGTTTCATGCATTTATGGTGGTGTATAGTGTGGATGAAGATTCTTTTTAAAATGCCAGTATAAACGAGGATCGTTTTCATTTTAAAATGCCGTTTTAAAACGCAAATGCTCTAATGTAAACATGGCCTAAATAAATCACAATATTCTGCCCTTTCTTTCTCTCAGATGTTTTTCATGGAGTCAGTCGATGTTCTGAATGTTGATGTGTTATCTGTAGATTATCTGGCTGTATGGTGACAGAGGAAGGTTGTTTTTTTCTGGATTCAGCTCTGAATTCAAACCCTTCACATTTCAAAGAGTTGGATCTGAGCTACAATCATCCGGGATATTTAGGAGTCCAGCGGCTTTTGGATAAACTGAACGATCCAAACTACAAACTGGAGATATTGAAGTATGTTGGACATTGATTTGATCTATTTGTTTATTAAAAAACTATAAAAGTGGACGAGCTAATGATCATTGACTGTGTTTAACCCCTTAACTGCCACCCCTCCTATTTGGGTGGTGGGGGAGGTGCACCTTCAAATTAATATAACTCTGACATTCTTTGGTCTAGAAGCCTAATTAGTAGTTATTAATATTAAATAAAAAAAAAATTTTACAAATAGAAATAGTGCAATAAAGTTTTTATTTTATATAAAAAAATAAAAAGGTAATGTTTAATGCCCAAAATGCAAAAATAAAAAATAACATAAATAAAGCCATACATCTCAACTAGTTCAGATTTTGAATCCAAATTTCAAGTTAAAATCGCAAAAAAATGTTTTGTCACACTTTTAGTGGTTCTATTTCGTTTCTTCTGACTGCCAGAGGCGGTGCTTACAGCACATGGATGTCCATCACACGAACGTGCAGGTCGAGTATTAGTAACAACAAAGTCACCTGTGACATGGTTGACGTCATGGATGTGCCCCGGCACAAAAGAGAAGTCAACCCAGGAAGTGACCTCATGCATCTTCTCGCGATTGAAGCAGGATCGAAGTTGGACTAAGACGCTGAAGTTTCGCTACCCGTAGAGGTTGGATCTGTAACCAACTGGTTTACCCTCCTATAGACTGCGTTAGCCATAATTCTTTCAAAAACCAGCGCTGAGTGGCCTCCCTCAGAGGGAATATTGCCGCGGACTCGCGGGTGACTATATTCCACGGTCAGCTCCGGTTCATCTAAGGTAAGTCATTAGTTAAGATTTAGTTGTACATTTTGCTGCTGTCAACATGTGTCGCCAAACAGTGTTCTCGCCGTGAACAGTTGTTTTTTCAGTTACCGGCAAACACGCCATTTCAGTTGTTATGGATAGGTTTAAAATTAGAGCGTAATCTTCGCGATGAAAGTAGACAACGCTAATATTCTTTATAGATAATCTATTGACATAATTTACAGAATTCTTATTGTTGCAGCAGATTGTTGTTATTAAGAGTCTTTATTTTTTATAAACTTAAGCAGCGGTACAGCAGTCTACTTAGAGCCAGGGTGTACTTGCCGGTGGCTACTGTGTTGTATAATTAACCAGCTTGGTGTTGTCCCACCTAGCTGACCAAGTGTAGCAGCAATCAATATGCTGCATATGTAGTCATCCTGTGCGGGATGTAAGGCCCCCCTCGAACCAGAGGATGGCCACACAGAACATTTGAGGCAGGGGTTAACGGAACAGGCCTGCATGAACTGCGTTTGCTTAAGTGTAGCCGTACAGACAGCTAGGCTAGCCCAGGTGGACCAGCAACTCGATACTTCTCATGACAAAGGGAAGACACATCTCATTCACATGGCTCTCAGACCGGCTCCCAGGTCACAAGTCAGAGTACAACGGCGGCATCAGAGGCTGGTCGAGCGTCAGTTCAGCCAGTCTTAAAGGCAGCATTAGCCCGTTTGGGACTGGATACAGCACCAGAGGCTGTACCCAAGCAGAATGCTTTTTTAGAGGTTCCACACAGCCCTCCACATGGGTAATGCCACCCTCAGCCCCGTATATTGAAGAGCTGCAGAGATGCTGGGCGGACCCTAGATGGCTTTTCCATCTCCCCAGGGACTGCAGGGTACTGCCGGCCATGCAGGACGCACCCATATATGGTCTTCAGAACATGCCGAACATAGAACCACCAGTAGCAGCACTGGTGCTATCACCCAATGAAGCTTTAAGACCTGACGCCTGTTGCCCCCGTGCACAGTGCCGTGTCACAGACGACTTAATTGTAAGAAGCTATGACACAGCAGCACGTATGGGATGCATTGGAAATTCAATGTCACACCTGATGCTGGCCCTTACCGAGACGTTGCAAGGGACAGACCAGACATCGTCTCAGGAGCTGTGTGATACGTCACTCCAGGCCCTCGCCTATATGACCAGAGAACTTGGTAGACTGTCATATTTAACCTTAGCCCGCCGCTAGATATGGCTAGCCCAGTCCCCGCTGGCAGAGCCCGACAGAAGAGTCCTTCGCTCCCTCCCTGTTCTCCCAGGGGAGTTGTTTGGTCAGGCCGCACAACAGGCCCTGGATAGAAGCACACACGTAGTACAGGCAAGACAACAGTTTGCCAGTCTCCGCCGGGGGAGCTAGCTTAGACACAGAGCTCCAACCTCGAGGGGGCCACCGCCCGCACTCGCATCGTGGCCAGTTAACCGTCAGGAGTCACGACGCACATATGGGTTTCGTCGCCCTACCACTGGACTCGCGGCTCTGCACAGGATAACCGAGCCGAGACTCGTCGCCCCTCTAGAGACCAGAGAGAGCGTACAGGCAGACGGTGACAACATAATGCCGGTGGTCGGACGTTTTTCCAGCCAGCATCTCGAACGCTGGAAAGCGATAACACCGACCAGACCCCTGTGTGCTGGCAACTCTGTCAAAGATTCCGAGGGGTCAAAGACACCATCGTGAGCCACCCAGGGAAGGCCCTAGCCCTAAGACAAGAGATCAACACTCTCTTAGAAAAAGGGGCCATTACACTAATCGACAGGCAGACACAGGACTAAGGGTGTCAACAATAATCGATTCGGCAATGCATCGCAATGCGCGCATGCATGATTCAGCATCGATGCAGCAAAGTGCCATAATCGATTATGTCACTGTTTATTTTCTGGCCTCGACTGGACAATAAAGTTGTGAAGTTTCAATTACTTCCGAGGGCATAACAACAACAATCAAGATGGCTGAGGCGGAGCGAGGTGACCGTGATAGACGGGTAAATAAAAACGCACCCTTTTCCATGGAAAGTGGACATATGGGCACATTTCGGATTCTATGAAGTTAATGGGAAACTAGACAAGACTTACGCTGTGTGTAAAATTCTCATCTCAGGTGTACAGGGAGTGCAGAATTGTTGGGCAGGTTGTATTTTTGAGGATTACTTTTGTTATTGTACAACTACAACGCTCTTGGTCAACTCAAAATGCCAACAAACCCTCAAAACATTCAAGCAGTAAAAGTGAAATTTTGGCTTTCTTTAGAGAATATTTCTATGTACACCATTATTAGGCAACTATTAGTGTGCAGAATTATTAGGCAACTAAATGAAAAACAAAGATTTTGCCATCTCACTTTTTTTTCGCCTGTTGAGGTGAGAACAACAAACAAACTCTAAATTTACAAAAAAAACAATAAAAAATAAAAAAATATATAATCTCAGTGACCAATATAGTCACCCTTCTTTTCGATAACAGTCACAAGCCTTCCATTCACGGATTCAGTCAGTTTCTTGATCTGGTCTGAACCAACATTTTGTGAAGCCACAACCACAGCCTCCCAGACACTGTTCAGAGAGGTGTACAGTTACCTTCACTGTAAATGTCCTGCTTAAGAAGGGATCAAAAGGTCTCAATAGGGTTTAAGTCAGGTGAAGAAAGGGGCCATGTCATTACTTTTTCATCTCTAAGGCCTTTACATGCCAGCCATGCAGTGGAGTACTTGTGATGTATGTGATGGAGCGTTGTCTTGCAAAATAATCAGTCTTCTTGAAAGATGCAAACTTTTTCCTGTACCACTGCTTGAAGAAAGTGTCTTGACGACCTCCACCTTCATCCTGCACAGCATGTACACAAACTAGTGAGGGGCCACGCACAGCTGCCGAAAGCTCCTCCGCCCATGGAGGATGAGGGAGTCCCTGACGCAGAGGGTTCCCTTAGGCTCTATCCCTAGAAGGATGGGGTGCAGTCTGGCAGTGCCGGACAGTCTGAGGCTGCTGGAGTCCGCTACAGCAGCAACAGCACATAAATGTGTTGGAACTACAGACAGTATTTTTTGGCCTACAACACTTTCTCCCGGAAGTGGCAGGCAGACACGTACTGGTGAGGACCGACAATACAACAGTGGTGTACTACATCAACCACCAGGGAGGCCACAGATCACTGCAGTGCTTGACGATAGCCCAGCAGCTCTTGCTGTGGGCACATCAACACCTTGCCAGTCTGCGGGCTATGTATTTACCAGGCATTTCCAACAGAGCCACAGATCGCCTGTCCCGCCAGAACCCCGACCCGGGGGAATGGAGACTCCACCCAATGGTAGTACAGACCACCTGGGAGCATTATGGCAGGGCAGAGGTGGACCTCTTCGCCAGTCAGGACTCAACACACTGCCCCCTCTGGTTCAGCCTCTCCGGCCCTAGCTCTCTGGGCCAGGACGCACTGGCGCATGCATGGCCGAGACGGGGGCTTTATGCATTTCCCCCTCTACCATTAATCCTGCCCACTCTGCACAGGATTATAGTGGAACACCACGAGACATTAATGATCCCTTCTCGGTGGCCAGGGAGAGTTTGGTTTCCGATGTTGCTGCGGCTACTGCATGAAGAACCCTGGTGCCTTCCAGTGAGGAAGAACTTCCTGTCACAAATGTGTGGCCAGATCTGGCACCCGGATCCAGCTCGACTGCAGCTATGGGTTTGGCCACTGAAGGGCCAGACCCTCTGCTAGGCCTCTGTGAACCAGCTGTGGTCAGCACCATTAACAGCTCTCGGGCACCCTCCACCAATGCCCTCTACGCAAACAGGTGGAAACATTTTTTCTGAATGGTGCCGAATGCAGGGACAGGAGCCAACATGCTGCCCCTTACCAACCATCCTGCAGTTCCTTCAGGCACTTTTTGACAAAGGACTTGCATCTTCCACCATCAAGGTGTACACAGCTGCCATCTCAGCGCAGCATAGCAGAGTCAAAGGGAGCACGGTAGGATCACATGCCTTGGTGACCCGTTTTCTGAAAGGCACTCTCCGATTGAGACCCCCCTGATGGACCAGGTACCCCAGTGGGATCTCCCTCTGGTGCTGCAGGCTCTCTGAAGAGCACCATTTGAACCGTTGAGGACGACAGACATAAACTGGCTCTCATTAAAGACAGCCTTACTCCTCGCCATAACATCAGCTAAGCCAGTCGGGGAACTGCATGCACTCTCAGTCAGTAATGATTGCCTGCAGTGGCATTCCGGAGACGGCGGAGTCACGCTATGGCCAAACCCCCCCTTTCTCCCAAAGACCCTCTCTTCTACATTTATCAACCAGCCACTTAGCCTGCCAGCTTTCAAGTCAGCCCAGGAAGAGGGGTCAGACCTGAGGGCAGAGATTTTATGTCCGGTGCACGCCCTCAGGACATACATCGAGAGAACGGAGGGATTCCGCCAGTGTGACACCCTGTTTATCTGCCACACAGGGCCAAGGAGGGGTCAGGCACTCTCCAAGCAGAGATTGTCTAGGTGGATAGTGGAGGCTATCCAGCATGCCTACAGGCAGAGTGGCTCCCCAAACCCTCAGTCAGTCCGAGCACACTCCACAAGGGGTGTAGCAACTTCATGGGCATCACTGAGAGGCGTGCCCCTTTCTGACATATGCAGAGCAGCCTTCTGGGCATAAAGCTGCACTTTTACAAGGTTCTACAGGGTCAATGTGGTCCCCCATAAACCCCTGACGACAGTAATAATCCCGAGCCCGTCACAGCATCTCTAGATGGGTAAGCACTCCTCATGACTTTGCAGGTACTAGTCATAAATGTGCTGTAAGCTACGCCTCTGCCGGTCAGAAGAAACGAAATAGAACGAAGGTTATGCAGATAACCACGGTTCTATGAGTTTCGGATGACCGTCAGAGCTTGGCTGTCACTCGGAGTGAACACGAGAAGATTGCCAAGAGGTCACTTCCTGGGTCGACTTCTCTTTTGTGCCGGGGCACATCGATGACGTCAACCATGTCACAGGTGTAATACTCGACCTGCACGTTCGTGTGATGGACATTCATGTGCTGTAAGCACCGCCTCTGGCGGTCAGAAGAAACGAAATAGAACCGTGGTTATCTGCATAACCTTCGTTTTACCAACAAAGGCCACTAGGTGTCATTGGTTTGCTGCATACTATTGTCACAAATTAATAAATTACTGTTACTGCATTATTATTACTACTTTTAAATATGAAAATTACATTCTTGGAGCTTTCCAATGGTTGGTCAAGATTTTTAATTGGATATTAGTGTTAATAACAAGTGAGCCCACCTAAGGGCCCATGACATTTTACAAAATTACCCTCAATACATCATTATTTTTGCAAAATATTGAGGAAATATAAAAACTACACTCTTAAAGCTTTCCAACAAGTAAAGATTGTTTTAATTTTAGTCTGTTATATCGATTTAATAGTTATGCAAACAGTTAAGGGGTTTTAATATTTAAATGTTTACTATAGTAATACTATAGTAATAGTAAATTGTGTGTTTCTTTATAGTGTGGATAACGGGGGAGAGTTCAGGATAACAACAGGACTACACAAATGTAAGTCTACACACACACACACACACACACACACACACACACACACACACACACACACACACACACACACACACACACACACACACACACACACACACACACACACCCTGTAGTCATTGTTGTTGTGTTGTGTTATAAATATTCTGTCCTCTCGTGTTTAGATGCCATTAATCTCACACTGGATCCAAACACGGCCCACCCTAATCTCGCTCTGTCCGAAGGAAACACAAAAGTGACCAACACGAGACTGGAGCAGTCTTACCCTGATCATCCCGAGAGATTTGATGCTCTCCCTCAGATTCTGTGTAGAGAGAGTCTGACCGGACGCTGTTACTGGGAGGCTGAATGGTGCGGTTGGAGGCGGACTGAAATATCTGTGACATATAAGGGAATCGAGAGGAAAGGCTGGACTGACGACTGTGAGTTGGGACACAATGAAAAGTCCTGGAGTTTGCACTGGTCTGTTAATAGATTCAGTGCCCGTCACAATAAGAAAGAAAAAGTCATTCGACTGCCAGAAAACAGCGGTAAGAGAGTGGGTGTGTATCTGGACTGGACGGCCGGTATTCTGTCCTTTTACAGCGTCTGTAAACCGCATGAGATCACACACTTACACACATTCAAAAACACATTCACTGAACCTCTGTATGCTGCATTCAGAGTTTTTACTGACCACTCGGTGTCACTGCGTCACATAACACTACAAGAATAACACAGACAGACACATGTTTCTTTGTTGTGTTATTTTGGGGGACTTGCATAGTGTTATTCAGTTTAATTCATTCTTATTTCTATTGCGCTTTCCACAAGTTTGCATTGTTGCAGCTGTACAGAAAACACATTGTGAAACAAACAGACAACAAATAATAATGTAGTAGTATATAGGGATAAGGGACAAAACACACTGTATATTAATTAAAAGGAGTTCAATAGAGGTTATGCATGGACGTCACTTTACCACGTGAACATGCAGGAGCACGCCCCTTTAAGGATGAATGAGTGGCAAAATAAAAAAAAAATTGTCTGGGTACCACCTATAGAGCGGGAGGGTAAAGCTCACTTCTAACGGTGCGTTCACACCAGAAGCGAATAAATCACGCATGTAGTTGGACGCTTGAACATTTTGAGTTAATTTGCGTGTGAAATTTGTGTCATTTGTGCGTGAAATTCAGAAGTGAATACGCTCAATTTGCCGGCTTTAGCTAGCTTGTAGTCTCAATATGAATATATAGCTCAAATTGAGTAAAGAGCCAGGTTGTCCAAACTCCTTACTAATTTTCTTCCAAGCAAGATCCTTTTTATTCCTGTTTCTATAAAAATAGGAAGACGTGTTATACAACTCAAGATGTCCTTATACAGCGACAATGATTTTGTCCTCCATTGTTGTTTAATTTTTCTGCTGCAGCTCGCTACATCATTTTCACGTCAGTACTAGAGCAAGCTCCTGATTGGTTAATGCGACAGGAATATCTGTCAAAGTTCAGATTTTTCAACTCACCCAGAACGTTCAATTTGTGTCCTAATTGCCGCCTCTATCGCGTCTTTGTGTTGACTTAACATGTAAATCACTCATGCTTAACGCTTCATTCACGTCTGATGTGAACACACCATTATTGGGAAACGCTAATCCCTTGATCACTTGGGTAAAGTAAGTGCAAATACCGCAGGTGTGTTCCCCAAGCACCCCAAGATCAATTTGAAAACTGCCTGCACCGGGTGTGTTGCTGTTGTGACATCACAATCAAGGTGCATTGTGGTCTATGGAGCAGTCTGAATGGGAAGGATCTGGGGACAAGGATCTGTTCAAATAAACTTCCCTCGTACATTTGCCAACCGCCCCCAAATACCACAAAAAGAAAACCGTGTTCATGTTTGGCAGAGGCTCTGCACTAACACTCAGGGTTCCCATGGGTCATGGAATTTCTGGAATATCATGGAATTGAAAAGGTCTTTTCCAGACATTGAAAGTCAGGGAATTTTTTGTCCAAGTCATGGAATATCAGGGATTTTTGTTTGTTGCTTTAAATTTTAGTTTCAATTTATCAGAATGTAATCCGTTTGTTAACTTCTTACGTAATGAAAAACTATTTTGCAACTGTTTTTTGCGTCTTGTCCAAAGAAGTGGATTTTTTTTAGAAATTTAGGTTTTTGCAAAAAAGCTTACATGCACTTAGAGGGTTTTGCAGCTAAAGACAGTCAAATTTGTTAAATACCAATAAAATGACTAAAGTGACACATTTGTGAGTTATTGCAGTTATTGACTAATAACCTTTTTATTTCCATTAAAGTGAAAATACTAAAACTAAACATAAAAGCCATGATACAAAATGAAAATGTTGCATTTTTTTGCATCTTGTAAGGTTTTGTTCTGTGTTTTTTCTGTATTCTGTGTATTTTTGTCATTTGAACTTGTATTTTGATTCTCTGCTCTGTTCAGACTTTTATTTTGAAATTCATCATGCCATGTCACGCTTCACACTTCCTGTTTTTTTTTGTATTTAAGTCACTTCCTGTTCACCTGTCCTCTGCTGAATATTACTCTAGTAAGCCCAGCCTGTGATTTTGCTACCTGTGTATCTGTGTATCTGTGTATCTGCAACCTGTTATCTGTATCTGTTCCTGTGTTTGACCTGCGCCTGTATTTGGATTGTGATTGTTATTCTGCCTGCCCTGAACCCCAGCCTGTATTTGGATTTACCCTGTCGGATTTGTTTGCTGGCCCTTATTGGGATTTTACACTAAAACACCTTTTGCACATGGATTCACATCTCACTCGCTTTCTTTAAAGCACACATTACACATCTGAACACCTCATGTAAATTAAAACCATACAAACAATTTGTTGTTAAGGTTAGATTTGTCATCTAAAAAAACGAAGAATCTAGTATTTAAACTAGAAATGATGTGTGTAGTTAATTGGTATGACTGATTTTATAATATGAATATGAATGGATGACACTCCCTTTGTTTCTTGTAGAGTCGACTAATAAAGTATCTGATCTGAGTCA
Organism: Misgurnus anguillicaudatus; assembly: GCF_027580225.2. NCBI lineage: Eukaryota > Metazoa > Chordata > Actinopteri > Cypriniformes > Cobitidae > Misgurnus > Misgurnus anguillicaudatus. The sequence continues at coordinate 27,956,881 of NC_073344.2, read as the reverse complement.
TTAGGAAAGCAAAGATATCATTGGTTGTATTTTAATGAAGTGATCTTTTAAGGGATTGAATGTTCTGCTACAGTAAAACCTAATAGTCCCTGTATTGAACTGAAAGATTTTTCATTTTGACATTAACACACATATAGGATGGGTAATGATCTGAACTGAGAGGTGTTTGAAATTGAATCTTTGTAAAGTGCATCTTAATTGAGTGTGGAAATGTGTTTTTTTTATTTCTTTCATTAAGACTATAGTCTTTAAAGTCACAGTAATGTCTTTTTATATGACTCAAATTCCCGTGTTTCCTCTGTGACCTCTTGTTGTGTGTTTGATGACACTGTATTAATTTCCCTGTTTGAATGTTTCTTAAAATGATACTTTTTTCAGAACTTTTCTTTAAGCTTCAATCGTTCTCAGCAAATATCTCTCCCATTAGTTTGATTTCATAAATTTTTGTGTAAAAAATCCATCTGTGTGATTAAATGAGCTCCTTCATCATAAAAACAATGAATTACTCAATATTGTATAGTTTATAGTTTCTGTTCAGCTGTTATTTATCGTGCAGATATTAACATTAAGATTTTTTCTCAATCGGGCCAACGGTTCAGATTTTTACTTGCCCTACCAAATTTTTATTGACCCCACCACAAAAAACACTAAAACAAATTAGGTATGGTTATTCTTTTTATTATTTTGACCCAAGTAAGCTTATTGACACTAAGGGGTGGTTTCCCGGACAGGGATTAGTTTAAACCAGGACTAGGCCTTAGTGTAATTAGAAAATAAAACTAGTTTAAACAAACATGCCTTACTAAAAACATTACTTGTGTGCATCTGTAGGCACAACAAAGGGCGCTGATGTATTTTAAGATATGTCAGTGCAAGTTGTTTTGAGTTTGGACAGCTCTTACATTTATTTTAGTCTAATCCCTGTCCGGGAAACCGCCCCCAAAACTACTAGTCTTCCTCATATAGATTTCAAATATTGTTTAAGTAAACAGTCTGTGTTAAAATGAGAACAAATAATAAAATTATGAGCAATAGCACAAAAATACAACAGAACAAACATAAACATGATGTTGATCGATTAGCTCGGTCATCTGCATTTTCTGGATCAGATTCGGCTTGTATTGATTAAAGACGATATTAAGGTATTCAGGCCAATCACAACATACAGATTAGCTGACCAATTAGGGACACAGAGCTTTTCAGATCAGTGAGCTTTGTACAGGTTATGTGGAAAATAATGTGTTTTTTAACCATAAACCACGCAAACACATTGTATTATACCAAATAAACAAAATCATTTTTTAGCAACGAAATAGATGTACTTTAATATTTAAACTCTTCCATATATACACCTAAAGGATTATTAGGAACCTGTTCAATTTCTCATTAATGCAATTATCTAATCAACCAATCACATGGCAGTTGCTTCAATGCATTTAGGGGTGTGGTCCCGGTCAAGACAATCTCCTGAACTCCAAACTGAATGTCAGAATGGGAAAGAAAGGTGATTTAAGCAATTTTGAGCGTGGCATGGTTGTTGGTGCCAAACATCCAGTATGCGGCAGTCTTGTGGGCGAAAATGTCTTGTTGATGCTAGAGGTCAGAGGTCAATGGGCTGACTAATTCAAGCTGATAGAGGAGCAACTTTGACTGAAATAACCACTTGTTACAACCGAGGTATGCAGCAAAGCATTTGTGAAGCCACAACACGCACAACCTTGAGGTGGATTGACTACAACAGAAGAAGACCCCACCGGGTACCACTCATCTCCACTACAAAAGGAAAAAGTGGCTACAATTTGCACCAGCTCACCAAAATTGAACAGTTGAAGACTGGAAAAATGTTGCCTGGTCTGATGAGTCTCGATTTCTGTTGAGACATTCAGATGGTAGAGTCAGAATTTGGCATAAACAGAATGAGAACATGGATCCATCATGCCTTGTTACCACTGTGCAGGCTACTGGTGGTGGTGTAATGGTGTGGGGGATGTTTTCTTGGTGCACTATAGGCCCATTAGCACCAATTGGGCATCATTTAAATGCCACGGCCTCCCTGAGCATTGTTTCTGACCATGTCCATCCCTTTATGAACACCATGTACCCATCCTCTAATGGCTACTTCCAGCAGGATAATGCAACATGTCACAAAGCTTGAATCATTTTGAATTGGTTTCTTGAACATGACAATGAGTTCACTGTACTTAAATGGCCCCCACAGTCACCATAGAGCATCTTTGGGATGTGGTGGAATGGGAGCTTTGTGCCCTGGATGTGCATACCACAAATCTCCATCAACTGCAAGATGCTATCCTATCAATATGGGCCAACATTTCTAAAGAATGCTTTCAGCACATTGTTGAATCAATGCCACGTAGAATTAAGGAAGTTCTGAAGGCAAAAGTGGGTCAAACACAGTATTAGTATGGTGTTCCTAATAATCCTTTAGGTGAGTGTATATCTTAATATATGAAGCACAGCTATTAAAAGAAAACAACAGAAATATCTGTGACATTCAGATAACAGCGGGACAGAATGTCATTTCTCATTTCAAATCTTTCAGTAATTTAGTATCTTATTTATCAGCTGAGATGAAATGTGTTTGTGAGAATTACAGTTCATTTATCCAGCGTGTGAATCATCTGACATACAGCTGACCAGAAGAAAAAAATAAATGAATTAAGGATTTACATCATGACAAAAGGTCTAAGCCTCTAGAATACATATTTCAGCAGTGTTTTATAAAATAAATTATGTAGGGAGAGTAGTTGATTCATTTATGAAGAGAGTGTGCTTCAAAACATTTATATCCTGCTAAGTGTCACTGTCCCACCGGTTGGATGCCTACAGTTACTTCAGTGTTTTGCATGTGAATTCTTATCCAATCATGACAAACTGTATATCAATGGAAAGCTCTAAGAGTGTAGTTGTCATCATCATTTTGGGAAAAGATTGCCATTTTCTAAAAGGTCACGGGCCCTCAAGCGGGCCCACATTGTTTTTACATTTTTATAACACTAATACCCTATCCTAAACCTAAAAATCTTGACAAACTATATATCTTTGGAAAGCTCTTAGAGTTTAGTTTTCATATTTCATCACAATTTTGGGAAAGAAATGACGTAATGAGAGTCAATTTCTAAAAGGTCACAGGCCAACATGTAGGCCCAATTTGTGTTTACATATTTCTAACACTAAACCCCTACTCTAAACCTAAAAAAATCTTGATAAACTATACTGGAAAGCTCTCAGAATGTAGTGTTTATATTTCAAGGTCATCTGATGATAGAAATAATGTAGTGACAGTTTTTAGTTACATGACCCCACCCCCCATAGGAATGCATATTAATTTGATATATTCATAACACTATATCCTGGTATAAATCTACAGAAATGTTGACAAACTATATATCATTGAAAAGCTCTAAGAATGTAGTTTTCATATTCATATACACGTTTTAGCAGTTATAATAATGCAGTGACAGTATTTTATTAATTTGTGACAAGAGAACGCAGCAAACCGTTGACATCTAGTGGCCGTTGTTGGTAAAACCACTAAAAGTATGACACAAACCTCATTTTTTGTGATTTTAACTTAAAATTTGGATCACAACTGCTTGAGACATATGGCCACATGTTTACATTAATACTTTTGTGAAACATTTTTATTTTTATAATTTTATTTATCAAATGAATATGTTATTGCATTATTTTTAATTATTAAAATAAATTTAAACTGCTATAACAATTTTCTGGTTAAATATTTTCACCTCCATAAACATCAGTGAAAAACCTTACATTGTCTTCTTTAAAACAAGACCAAGATTAGGCTTTCAGACCAAAAAATGCCAGAGTTATATTAATTTGAAGCAGCACATCAACTTTTCACCCCCCCACTCAAAAGGGTGGGGCGACGGGTAAGTGGTTAAGGTAAGTTTCTTTTTGTAAGAAAGGACTTTAATAAAAAGAAAGTGAATTGAGACAAAAGGAGGAAATAAAACACTAAATAGAAATTGTGAGCAATTATTATATTGTTTATAATAATAAAATAAACATTTAGACAGCCATATCCCGGATTAAAAGTTGTTAATGACTCATCCGGATGCTTATTTAATGAGTCTGTTTAAAACACGGAGCAATAGGACAATACACTGAAAGGATGTTGTGAGATATAAATAAACAAACATTAGCTTAGCATTTTTGCTGTTTTCTCTAAATAAATTTACATGACATGGGTCTAAAAAACATTTAATAAAATACAGAGTTTTAGAGGTATCATCTTCAGATTTAAAACAGAACATGGTCAGACCTGTGGCTTTATCTGCAGAGCATTTCTAGATTGCTCCAAGGCCAATTTCATTTAGATTTTCATAACAATATTTCATACATGTTTGGTGGAGTTTATAAAAAAATATAATTTAAGCTCTCTATAACAACTTTTTTCATTATGACAGTAACTAATGTTCACCTCTTAATAAACTTCCAAGTGTCTGCTTTCAAATGAGACCAAACTTATGCTTTTAGTGCAAAGACTTCATAAACTGTATCTATTTTAGTTTGGCTATGACAGTTTTTGTGGGGGGGTTCAGAAAATGGAATGAGGGCTAACAGGTTAAAGATTTTAAAAATCTGCTAATTGTCTTAGCCAGTGTGCACAATGTGTAAACTAACCATTCTGACCACCTTATGATAACACTGAGATCTGATAAATGTTACAAAGAAGTCACAGTCTTACGGCAGAGTGTTTGCAGAATTATTAGGTACGTCACTATTTTGATCACTTTTTATCTGAACACCTTTTACCAATTCCAAACTACAGCAATTTTAATAACTAACTACCATTGATTGTTGTATGTTTTACTTACATCCTATTTCTGTGACCCTGCTGCCCCAATCAGGATTTCTTGTCAAATGGTCAAACCTCAATTTTGCTATTTCTATAGCATGGCGTCTTTGGACATTTAATAATTAATTTTCCAGTGTGTGTTAAACCTTTTTTTGGCCATTTTAAATGTAAAAGAAAACGTGCCTAATAATTCTGCAGACTTTCTCTTTAATGGCAGTTATTAAGATGAATTTGGTTTGGAATTGGAAAAGGATGTTTGATTAAAAAACTGTGTTCAAAATTTCGACGTAGCTACACTCTCAGAAATAAAGGTACAAAGTTGTCCCTCGGACAGTACCCTTTCAAAAAGGTACACATTTGTACCCAAAAAGTGCATATTAGGATTTAAAGGTACATATTGTCAGTTCAAAGATACACATTTTTACCTTTTTAAAGGGTACTGCCCCATTGACCGCTTTGTGCCTTTATTTTTGACAGTGTACCTACTAATTCTGCCCACTGTATTTTATTGCAGTGTTATCACCATCTTTTTGCAAACAGCCAGGATAAGTTTGCAGTTACATATTAACAAGGTCATAGTCATGTATATTTACTAAAAACAAGTGTAACACAAAAATCTATCTTGTTCTATTGTGTTACTTTTGACCCACATGTGTGTTACTTTCATCCCTCCTGACAGGGTCAAGAGTAGGCTAACAATGTACTACTTACTGTATGTTCAAAGTGAAATTATACTGAAGTCATTTTACATTTGTCCAAAATTTCACCTGGTATTAATTGACCACACTTTTGTGTTACTGACCACAGCAAAAATATATGTTTTTCTAAATAAAATTAAGTTTTTCTGTATAATGGTACTTTCACCCCTGCTCTCCCCTACTTGTTTCATCATCTGACAACAGAAGCAAAAAAAATCTTCTGTATTAAAATACCTAAAAATGCCTTCTGTATTAAAATACAGTTTGTGATAGTTCAGAAAGAATTTGAAGCGCCAATGTAGTCAAAATGCCGTGGTGACGTCACATATATGCTAATTACGCAATGACTAATCTAGAGACCTTCCAAGCAGTCTTTAGATACTTTCCATTGAGAATAGCTGGCAACAAACTACAAGGGCTTATTTCGCAACAATAACCTGCTGCCTGTATATTATCCCGCTTATTACACAGCTTTTTACCTCATAAGTAAGGTAAGGAACATTGAATATTGTTTTGAAATATTTTATTCGCAAAATTTTTGTAAATGCAGACCTTTTGAAAGCGATACCCGTTTACTTTCAGTTTTAAGATAAGACAAGATGTTCAGATGTCATGAACACACTATTTGGTTTAATCATTTGTAAATATAATGTCACATATATTAAAATCATTTTTGTGTAACATTAAACTGTACATGTCAAAATGATTTGCTGCATCTGGGTTACGGTGATTTATCACCACCATAAAGATAGTTTGACGGTTTCACATTCAGACTTCTTTTAGGTCTGTGACGCACTGCTTATTGTATGTAAACAATATCACATTATTCATTCTGATTTGTGAATTCATGTGATGTTGGTCCCAATGCCAAATATCTGTGTTGTATTATTTTTTATTATTATTTAATGCTTGAAAGAAGTGAAAAAGTAGCTAACAAAAAGTGTCATCATTGCCATATAACAATAAAACAATATGCCAGAATCCACCAGTCTTTCAGTCCAGATTAAGTGCCAAGCAAAAGAAAACCCTACTGAAAAATCCAGCTAAGACCAGCATAAGCTGGTGAGCTGGTTTTAGCTGGTCTCCAGCTTGGTTTTAGCTGGTTTTGCTGGTGTAGCAAGCTGGTCTTGCTGGTGTAGCAAGCTGGTCTAGCTGTGTTTTGGTCACATTTTAAGATGGTCTAGCTGGATTTAGCTGGTCAGGCTGGAATACCAGCTGGCCCACCAGCATGACCAGCTTTGTCAGGCTGGGAGGACCAGCGTAAACCACCTTAAACCAGCTAAAACCAGCTACCAGCTTATGCTGGTTTTAGCTGGATTTTTTCAGTAGGGAAACACCACCGTTTTTCAATATTTTACTATTTTCTTACCTGAACTAAGACATACCTATCTTTTTTCACTTTTAATCTGTGTACAGCACCTCGTGAATGTGTTAGGATTTAGCCAAGCCAAATTTGTTGTTTAAAGTGGTAAAATCAAGAAAATGTAATCCCCCCTTATCAATGGTATTGTTGGACTTTCTTTCTAGTCCAGCATGTTCGTTTTGAATGAAGAGGACAGACAACTTAACTCAAATCAAATTATTTAATGAATCTCAAATGAAATATTACAGAGCTCTGGGTCAAAACGGTCCCTATCCTTATACAACACCAATGCGAAGCCAGCCGACAGATGAGCTGCAAGCCTTATTCGCCTGTCCCTTAGACCCCTCATATTTATGAGTCCAGTTGGGGTGGGAAAGTTCTTGGATGGAAAGTTTCACTTCTGCTTTGGAAGTCCCTGTTTGACTCTAATAACTGCTGTAGTTTGCACAATATAGCTCTGACATCCTGTCCGTGTTCTCATCTCCACCGGCCGAGCTGACTCTCTGTGACTCAACAGCACAGTTTCAGTGCCCATTGACCCTTACTCGTGACTTTGGGTTTTTATAAAAAGTTTGAACCCACTTTATAAACGTCTCATTGAAGCCCATGTGCCTCAATGTCTGTTGTCGAAAGCCCCAGTCCACCCGATCGAATGCTTTCTCAGCATCCAAGCTGAGAAGCATTGATGGGGTATTCCTTTTCTGTGCCACTATTTGAAGGTTTAAAGCTCTTCGAACATTATCAGCCCCCTGTCTATTGGTGATAAAGCCCGTCTGATCGGGGTTCACAAGTTTTTGTACTCTGTTTGCAATGATAGCAGTCAGTATCAACACAGAGGAGGCTGATGGGACGATAAGACGAGCACAGAGTAGGTTCTTTACCATCTTTATGTATGACACTAATAATCGCTTCAGACCATGACTGAGGAGGATCTCCCTCTGAAAGTGTATAATTATAAACTTTATCCAAAAGAGGAGTAAGCTCTTTTTCAAATATTTTATAGTATTCACCTGGGAGGCCATCCACTCCTGGAGATTTATTATTTTAAAATGCTGTTTTTTATTTCCTCTCTTGTAATTGGGCATGTCACTATATTGGCTTCCTCCTCAGTCAATTTATTAAGACATATTGAGTTGAAAAAATACTCTTGTTTTGGCAGCTCTCTTCCTTATACAAGTCTTGGTAGTAAGTGCCAAACGCCTTTGCCACATCCTTGGGTTGAGATAGCATTTCCCCAGAATTTGGACACCTGATTCTGTGAACCATCTCTGCCTGATTGTGCTTTTCGCAACTGAAACGCTAGCAATCTACTTGTCCTGTTACCAAATTCATAATACTTTTGATTTGTAAATCGAAGCTGCCCCTCTACTACTAATAAGTCATTTAATTTCTGCCTTTTTTCTTTCAACATATTTTTATACCAACATACCAGTTCTACTTGTTCTGCAAGCCTCTCTCGTTTTAATCTTGATGAAATCGCAATAATGTTTCCTCTTAAGACACATTTAGCTCCCTCCCATAATACTGATGGACTTACAGTCTCATTGTCATTAAATTGAATATATTCTAATAACACTTTCCTAATTTGTTGCTGAATCATTTCGTTATTTAGAATAGATACATTTGCTCTCCAGTACTTAAAATTATTATTTGGACTTAGCTTTAACGTCAGAGAGACTGGAGCGTGATCTGAGATGGTAATAGCTTCAATAGTGCATTGGGTCACTCTATAGCATGGGAACTGCAGGGGGTCCGCCAAATGATGTTTGACCACAAGCTATTTTTTGCTAAAAACGTAAAACATATGTACAAAAAAACGTTACATGTCCCCTTTAAGTTGTGCACGTGCGTGGGCGTGAAGGCGCGCGTTTGGTTTAGCAAGCGGACCAAAAATAAAATATCTAAAGATTATAAATGTACACTCAGGAAGCAGCAGTAGCGACAGAAAAGGCATCATAAAACAGGTAAATCTTATAGGCATGTGTGTCTTTCTTTTTAGAAAGTTATTTAAGAATCAGTGCGACATTGTCTCATCTAAGTTATATTTATATTATAACTTGGACGGCTGTTTCACACGGTTCAGATTTAAAGCGCTAACTCAACAGGCAAATGACACATTACACCGCGTCTGCTTTATAAACTTTGACAAAACTATCGCTCGCATTTAAAAATGTATGAAACGCGCACCGTGATGGTGCTTTGTGCAAGATTCATCGTCAGGTTGAAATCCGCCTTTCAAAAAGTTGCCCCAAAGAGATGCGCGCGGACTCAATGCATGTTTTCTCCTGAGTGAGTCTGATATATGAAGCTATGCAGAAAATAAACCTGCGTTACTCAAACTCGTGACAATGACGATACACGAGAAAGGCAACAAACCTCTGAATTATAAAGTAGCACAACCTCTATCCCCACCAGAATAGAGAGTCTTTGTGCCATTCACCATGGTCAGTCATCTTTATAAACTGAAAGCCCATGGTTCAGGTAAATTCACAGTAAAATGAAAATCTATTACACTGCAAATACCTTAAAATAATATTATATTATTATTATTATTATATTCATATTATTATTATAATATTCATATAAAAACTAAATCTACTTTAACAAAAAAAATTATGCATGTACAACAACAGCATAATAGTGCCAATGTACTGTCTTAATATAGTATGGCTGCGTGACAATATGGTTTGTTTCTATTTATAAAACAGTTCCAGTCCTTGATTCTGATTGGTCAATAGTTGTACTTTACTCCACTTTGCGTTGTGCCTAATACAAAAAGGCAGCCTCTCGTACCTCACTGATTACATAAATATCAGTTTTACACATTTAGTATCAGGGGGTCCCCTCTCCATGCCTCTCTCATCTAAGGGGCCCCCGACCCCAAAAACGTTGAAGACCCCTGCTCTATAGGAATCTACACCAGTCATCAGGAACATATCTAATCTTGAGTGGCTACAGTGTACATTTGAAAAGAAGGTAAAATCTTTTTCTTTGGGATGCAGGTGACGCCAAACATCTATCAAGCCCAACTCATCCATCAGTGCACTAAGCGTTAAAGATTTCCTGAGTCAGCAGGTAGTCTATCTACAGATGCTCTTAAAACGCAGTTAAAATCCCCCCCTATAAGAATTGTCCCTTCAGCTTTATCTGCTATTAATGATGCTGTTTTTTTTTAAGAAAATAGAACAATCCTCATTTGGAGCATATACATTTACTAATGTCATTTTAGTGCCCCCCACACTCCCAATCACCACCAGAAATCTCCCCTCCTTGTCACTGAAAGTTTTCTCATGACAAAAATACACTGACTTGTTAAAGAGAATAGCAACTCCTCTTTTCCTCCCACTTTGACTAGAGGAGCTATATTGTTGGTCTACTTTACCCACTCTCTCCTCAGCTTCATGTGCTCCTTATCTGAGAGATGTGTTTCCTGTAACATTGCTATGGCACAGTTCAGGTTTTTTTCAATTGATTCAGCACTTTTTTTCCTTTTAATTGGACTACCTAAGCCTTTGACATTATAAGTAACACATATTAGCTTATCCATCTGTTAATATGTTGTATATATAGCTACTATAACTCTTTCTTGAATCTCACATAAATCACAAAAATAAAGCTCATTACAAAAAATAACATAATAGCCCATCAAAAGTCTCAGGACAAACAGAACACTTACAAATGAACACATAATTAACAAACTGAACAATGTAGGCTTCCACATACCAGACTGGGTCAGACGTGAATCTTTTAACTCAAACCTGAATGACCCAGTCCCTGATGTATCTTGGACGGAGGCTGGTGACTGGTCCTCCGTGGGAAACAAAAACACGCCGTTTGCAGTATCGCTGTCGCTCCCAGAGCGTTTCGTTTGCGACTTGGGTGTGGATAGGTGGTCCTCCACTTAATGGTTCTCGCATTCCGTCCAAATTGGAAGTTTTAATTTGATTTCGGCGTTGGTGAGCGTCGCTGGGCCTCCATTGGCTCTCCTTCCCGCTGTATTTCACCCGTCACGGCACAGCTCCTTATCCAGTCGCTCCCTCTCATCTACTTGGGTGTGCACCCCTAACTCCTCAAGTACCAGCATAGCATCTGTCAATGTCGGGTAGGTCTTCACACCATCCGCCGTAAAAACTCTCAGTTGTGCAGGGAAAATACACGTTGCCCTAATGTTCTTCACCTTTAGCTGCTTTACAGCATCACGCACCAGCGCTCTTTTCTTCTGCAGCTCGGGAGAGAAATCATGATCAAAGTAGATCTGTTTTCCTTCGTACATAACTTTTTTCTGCTCCCAGGCCTGCCGTAGTATCATTTCTTTTACCGAGAAGTCCAAAAACCTAACGAAAAGCGAGCGGGGGGCTGCTTCAATGCGCTCTTTCAATGACGATGTTAAGTTCAGGGGGAAGTTGAAGAACAGATTTAAGCAAATCATGTACAAAAAGCTTAACATCTTTTCCCTCACTCCCTTCAGCAACTTTGTAAATTCTCAGGCTGTTTCGCCTTAGACAATTTTGCATATCCTCACATCGTGCATTCAAATCCATTTCTCTATGCAGTAAGTAACGAAGGGCCCGCTCATGATGCCTGGCCGTGTCTTCATTAGCACTAATACGATCCTCCGTCTCCACGGCTCTCTTTTGCAGTTCAATAATTTCTCCTTTCAGTTCACCAAAGGACGTTTCCAGACGTGTTAAAGATAGCTGGGTCTGAGTATGTCCATCTTGGTTGTCTTTCCTCATTTTCTTGAGCTCGCTAAGTATTTTTGACTGGGAGTCACGCATGCAAGAATCTGATTGCGAACTCTGGGCTTGCATCAGAGTTAGTTGCTTCAAGTTTTCGCCTTTTTCCTTAGCTGAGTCCTGTTTAGATTGTCCTTTGCCTCTAGTTGTCGACATGTCGAATTTAGCGAGTCGCCGAGTTTTATACTGGTTTTGTTAGGAAATTATTAAAATTTTGGATGGAGAGTATCACTCAAGCTGCTGCCAGCATGGCGTCACCGGAAGTCCCCCTACAAATTAGTTTTATTCTTCTATACAAAGTTGAGGAACATTGTATATATATTTTTTTTAGATGGCGGTGGCGACACGCAAACAAAGCGTGGCATAGGTTAATCTTGACAAGCTTTTGCAAGTAAAATTCTACCTTTGAACGACAGATCTCATGAAGCCATGTATAAAGTTTTCTTTGTGTACTCTCAATCAGTGAATTAAAATTTATGGAGCATCTTCCCAATTCATTTTTTCCAATAATAAAACCTAAATAAGATACCTGATCCCTAACTTTAATATTACAAATTTCTGTCAAACTACATTCTTTGATGGACATCAATTCACATTTATAAATGTTCAAGGATAAGCCTGAAGCCTTGAAGAATTGCTGGAGATTCTCTAGTGCTAATGGAACTTGGTTATCATCTGGCAAAAAAGTGTGGTATCATCAGCCAATTGACCGATGAGTATTTGTTTGTAAACTATAAAGATACCACAAAGACTACTATTAGAAGATGGAAATATCTGATAAACTAATAAAACAAATAAGGAGATATTGGACACCCTTGTCTAATACCATGTGACAAGTAAATCATAGAAGTTGTTTCATATTTTAATTTGATTGTGCTAAAGATTTCTTACGGCCTTATAAAAATATTTACCAAAACCAAACTTTTGCAATGATTTAAAAATAAAATGATCTTTGACTGAATCAAAGGCTTTGTAAAATCCAGGAAAAGAATAAAACTATTATGTTCCACCAAATTGCTATAATCAAAAAAATCTAAAACTAATCTAGTGTTGTTCATTATGTGCCGCTCCTTCAGACTGAGTCTCATCTACATGCAAGCATTCTTTCAATCTTTAAGCAAATACTATAGCAAAAATTTTTATAATCATTGTTGAGGAGTGTGATGGGTCTGCAATTTTCCAAATTGGTAAGATCTTTCTTTGGTTTAGAAATGATCATGATAATATATCCTGCTTTAATGTAGGAGGCAAAGCTTCTTTATCAATACTCTCTTTAAGAACATTAGTTAAAAAAGAAGAAAGTTCATCAACAAATAATTTGAACAGTTCAGCTTTAAGTCCATCACATCCTGGGGATTTATTGTTTTTCAAGCTCTTAATTACACTTTGTATTTCCTCATGAGTAGCATCATCATCACAACACATTCTATCAGTTTCAGAGATAAATTTAATACAACTAACTGAATCCAGAAATAAAGTGTAAATTTTGAACTATAAAGATTTGTATAAAAATTGGAACTGAAGTTAGCTATAATCTTTGGATCTTTTATCATTTTGCCATCAACACTTACAGCTCAATTGTTGAGATAGTAAAATTCAGTTTTTCAAGCTTAAAGAAATATGCAGAATTAAGTTCTCCTTCTTCAAGCCATCTTTTCCTGGATCTTATATAAGCACCCCAAGCCTTTCTTTAAGTATAAATCATCTATTTTAGTTTGTAAAGCTGCAATTTTAGATTTTTCCTCCAACGACATACAACTAATGTAACGGGTTTGAGAAAATGACATAATCAGGCTGTCCTCAAATCTGCATTGTATTTATACCCGTTTTTGTTAAATTGCTTATTGTCGTCCTGTTTATAGGCGCATATAACTAACGCGCTCATTAAATAACATAAACAAGCCATTGAATTTAGACTTTAAACCAGGTTTTAGTTGGTCAATGGTGTAGTCTATTTTAGTAGCCTCAAACTTGCAGTGTGCCAACAATGCGCCTGAACACACACCGCGTTTTCAGACCAGAACGCCCATGGGCACAAAATTGGGTGCAAATGCATTTAAAAAAACGTGGTGCTAAACGTGAAAATGATAATTGTGCGGAGTTGAAACTAGCAAGACACTTGCATTGCGCTGCATTGCATCGGGGTGTATGATAGGGCCCTTAATCTATCTAAAAAATAAATGTGATGTGATAAAAACGCTATAAGAAACATTACAAAGGGAAACATTGGGGGAACAGACTTCCACAGAACACTGGATCAATAACAATCAGAGTTTAACGCCTCACACCCCTACTGCAGAGCTGTCACTTTCTGCCACCAGTTGGGCTCCGCCCACAAAATACATCATCTCTGTTTACAAAAACGCAAATGGTCTATTACTTCTCCAACAGTACACAGAACAAAAGCACATAAAAGCCCAATTGGTTTCGGAATTCAAAAAATTTTCCTGGGCTGCTGCCGTTTCATTTGTAATGAAGCCTAACCCTGCTGTGTAATCACATAATGTCTGCTATGCTTAAAGAATCACACAAACCAGCAAACATCTTTCACACAGATTTCAAATGAGGTTTTATGGGTTGTGACTACAACCGGTGCCAAAAGAAAATTTATAAATTGCTTTGTTTTATTTAAGTGATATTTGCCTGTTGATAACAAACAGATTTAGGGCCTATACAGAGACCCAACACCATGTTAGTGTGCATATAATAAATGTAGGTATAAATCCAGAAACTGAATCAAAATCGAATAAGTTGGCACACATATGTGCATTTTAGAAATTAGTAAAACACTGTATGTGAGAAAAGATAAACAAGCTTCTTCCTTTTTGTTACTTATATACATTCTAAACAGTAAAAACATTAATAAAGATTGTTTGTATAACAATTTGAATAACCTGTTTTTTCTGCATAGCTTCCTTTACATGTGTTTCACTGTTTTTCGTCTGGTCCAGCAGAAGTCAGTGAGAGATGAACGATGACGTCTGTTTTAGAACTGCTTTATGAAACACTAGATGACCTGGAGGAAGACAAGCTGAAGAGATTCAAAAGCATCTTGAGACATGATGGACCAATTCCAGCTTCTAAACTGGAGAAGGCTGATGCCACAGACACAGTGAATAAAATGTTGGAGTGTTTAAAATCAGAAGGAGCCGCTGTGAAGATCACAATAAACATCCTGAGAAAGATGAACCAAAATCAGTTGGCTGAACAGTTGGAGATGAAGCACTTAGGTAATGATAATGAGAGAGCACATGGCTCCATGCAGCGGGAGCTGATAGGAACTGTATGTTAGTAGGTGTTGAGGTGGGGGTGTTGAGTAAAGTGTAATTTATAGCGTAGGTTCTATGCCGTAGCTATGCCATAGGTTATGAATAGGCTCTGCGTAGTCTTATGCACATCTCGCCAAAATTTCAACAACGCGTCCATTCTACGCAGACAGCAAGCACTGTGATTGCTCCCATCAGGTCAAAAATATCTTTGTCACATTTCTTTATTGGCATTTCTGCTTGCCACAGTAAGAACAAAGATGGGCCAAGTTGAGGAGTGATTTAACTCAAACTGCAACAAAAGTCACTGTCTATTTACCTCCATAACTGCAGATCTTCTTAAATCATACACAATAAACTGCTGTTGTTTCTTCGTTTATGGGTTTACTAGCCAAGCTTCTTCTTCTCTGGCTGTTGCACTGTTACTGTGGGTTACATGCGTAGATACTGCTTACTAGCAGTCTGCATGTGTAATTGCAGACAACGAGAGGTATGCTGGTCATATAATTAGAATATCATCAAAAAGTGGATTTATTTCACTAATGCATTCAAAAAGTAATACTTGTATATCATATTGATTCTTTAAACACAGACTGGTATATTTCAAATGTTTATCTATTTTAATTTTGATGATTATAACTGACAACTACGGAAAATCTCAGAAAATGAGAATATTACTTAAGACCAATAAAAAGAAAGGATTTTTAGAAATCTGAAAAGTATGAACATGAAAAGTTTATAGCACTCAATACTTAGTTGGGGCTTCTTCTGCCTGAATAACTGCAGCAATGCAGCGTGGCATGGAGTCGATCAGTCTGTGGCACTGCTCAGGTGTATGAGAGCCCAGGTTGCTCTGATAGTGGCCTTCAGCTCTTCTGCATTGTTGGGTCTACACAACCTAGGTGCCACAGCTTGAAATGAACGGTCCCCCGTTTTAAAATAAGTACGGGGGGCAACAAAATATCTCTGATCTGTTGATCTCAAACTACGTGAGGATATACTCGGCTGTAACAGGTCAGTGATATAAAGGGGGGCCTGTCATTGTAGGGCTCTAAAAGTTAGAACCAAAAATTTCAAATGTACTCTAAATTGCACTGGCAGCCAATGGAGTGCAGCTAGAACAGGAGTGATATGAGCCCTTTGTGCATTTATGCAGCCTAGGGTGTGCGATATTGACAAAAATTCATACCTGGGTCCTTTGCCGGCAACTACAACAGACACTATTTTTGAACCAATAAAAATGTGTTTGGGAAAGTCTTATACTGTTCTAGAAGTAAAACCTCTTGATAGGGACCCTGCAACTTATCAACCCACCTGTGGACGTTGGCATGAACAATCTATTTATTTCTCCTTTCTGTGTTTTTTTGCTGTCTGTAAAACAATAGCTCCGAAATCCTTGTTAATCTGTTAGTACAGTCCATCGCACAACAGCTGATTCTCATTTCGACTCGTTTTCACCGTGTTTCCGCTGATTTCACACTAAACTCATTTTGCCACTCTGTCTTTTGCCACTCAGTGGGCATAACCGCAGGCAATTTCTCCGAAAGTGACGTCACGTGCATACCCTCTGTTATGGTGCTTGTACAAATGACCTATTAGTTTGTCTGTTTGTTACAGAACACATTTTCCAAATTATATTTCACTTATTTTGTCGTTTTCATTCATGATAATTTATTCTTGTCCTTTCACAGTGATTCAGAAAGACAGTTTAGAAACCGTAGTGAAGCAAACAGGTGAGCAAGAAATCATTCTGACAACACAATGTGTTTTATTAAACAATTACTGCAACACTTATTATTGATGCAAATTAATTGTACATACATTGAGAAAGACTTCGTTCGTGCTAAAACGTTGGTTTATAAATCTTTTTGCAAGTGAGTGTGCAGTCATCTTTTTCATATATGTTTGAATTTTTTTTGGCTTGCACCTCATACGGAGTGCATTCATTTATGCTTTAATTGTTTCATTTTATTTCCCTACAGAGGATTTTCCACTGAAAGAATTTTTGAAAAGTCACAGAACAAACATGAAGGAGAAAGTCGAACATATTTTCGAGGGCAAAAAGGAAAACGAGGCCCTTCTGAAGGATGTTTACACTGATCTCTTTATCACAGAGGGAGATGTTGAAAGAGTCAATGAAGCACATGAGATACACAAGATCGAAGGTGCCACCAAGAGTCCGAAATCAGAGGAAAGGTCGATCAGCTGCACTGAAATATTTCATTTACTTAGGGAAAAAAATAAGAGAAAGATCATCCTGACCAAAGGCATCGCTGGCATCGGAAAAACTGTGTCCACTCATAAGTTCATCTTGGACTGGGCGGAAGGGAAATCCAATCAGGATATATCCTGCATGTTCCTGCTGCCATTTCGAGAGATTAACTTTGTCAAAGATAAGAAATTACATTTCCACGAGTTTCTCATGGAGTTTTATCCTGAACTGAAAGAAGTCGATAAAGCAAAGTTATATAAGAGTTGTAATCTTGCGTTTATCTTCGATGGACTCGATGAGAGTCGCTTGCCTTTAAATTTCCAAAGCGGAATACTGTCGAGCATCGAGGAAAAATCATCTGTTGATGAACTGTTTACAAATCTGGTCAGGGGGAATCTGCTTCCGTCAGCCCTCATCTGGGTCACCTCCCGTCCGGCGGCGGCCAATCAGATCCCTCCCGAGTTTGTAGGTTTGTACACGGAGGTGCGAGGATTCAATGAAGAACTGATGAGCTTGTATTTCAGTAAGAGATTTAAAGATGAGGCTCAGGCCTCCAAAGTCCTCATGCGCATCAGGATGTCTCGTAGTATCTCTATCATGTGCTACATTCCTGTGTTTTGTTGGATCACGGCCACCGTTATTCAGGAGAATCTTATCAGTAACGACACGAATGATGCCAACTCTGAAATGATGACGCTCACTGAAATGTACATTCACTTCCTGCTAATACAGATGAATATGAAGAATCGTAAGTATGACAACATTCAGAGAGAGTTCGTACAAAGCTCTTAGAATCAAATAAAGCCATGATTTTGAAGTTAGCTAAGCTAGCGTTCGAGCAGCTAAAGAAGAATAACGCAATGTTTTATGAGGAAGAACTGAGGGAATGTGGGATTGATGTGAACGAAGATTCCGAGGGCACGGGAATGCTCACCGAGATCTTTAAGAAGGAAGCCGGACTTCACGAGATGAAGGTCTTCTGTTTCGTGCATCTGAGCGTTCAAGAGTTTCTGGCCGCGCTGCACGTCTTCCTCTGCTATCTGAACAAGAACATGGAAGAGCTTCAGTTTTTTTTTCAAAAAGAAAAGAGCTTCACTTTGTTGTTTTTTCAAAAAGAAAAGAGCTCCAGTGCAAAACATCACATTGCATGACTTTCTGACGGAGGTGGTTAACAAAACCATGGAGAGCAAGACGGGACATTACGATCTGTTTTTGCGATTTCTGTTAGGGATTTCACTGGAATCCAATCAGAAGCTGCTAAAAGGACTGTTGACGCACACCGAAGACAGCACAGAGAGCATAGTGAAAATAACAGACTACATTAAAAAACAAATGGAGCGTGAGGACATCTCACCTGAAGTCAACGACAATCTGTTATACTGCTTATTGGAGCTCAAAGACAGTTCATTATGGAAGGATATTCACGAACTTTACAACCTTGCATGCCACATCACAAACGTAATGTCCATGACTCTACGGTGGTTGTAGCAGACACACCTCAAACATTTAACAGCAGGTAATCCTGCCTGTTTTTCCAAGATTTTGGGTGGTTAATATCACATTTATCTGTGGTGCGACAAACTGAGATCACATTTAATATTGGACTTTAAGTAATTATTAAGAAAACAAAAATTATTAAGAATATATAATAGAATACAAGGTATTATTGCAAAGTTTTTGTCCTCATAAAAAAGATTCTAGGACTACTGGACATTTAGTCGATTAATTTGAAAGAAAATATAATAGATGAAGTACATTAAATCAAATTAAAGACATGACTTTTCAGTTTACATGACAAATTACCCTTAAAAATAAGAGAAGATTATTTAAGAACAGTAGTGTGTAAAGTACACAGAAGATATATTTTCCCTTTTGATATATTTTTTTCAGTTTGTGTGTGTCAAATTAGTTTTATCAGTGATTTTAAGGAATGTATGCAGTGATTTTGCTTTTGAACCGTCAAAAATCTTTAGATGGATTTTTCTCAAACTTACTTCTCTGACTCAGTTAACTTCAACCACAAATATCTCTGTCATGTTTTGTCAGATGCCAACAAATTTTTAATTTTTTTAATAGAGAATGTCAAAACATCAATAATTAATTTGTAAAAATTTGCCAGAACGGGTCACATATTAAATTTTTGTGTCTATTGCTATTGAAATTTTATGGTGGATGTTTTCTCTCAATCATGATGTTATGTGAAGTTAAATTAAAATCATGTTAATTCTATTTTGAAATGTAATGTAATAATCTATAAGCAAATAAAACAATTGTTAAGACAAATAACTGAAAATGAGTGTTAAGAAATCTAGAATGGCCTAGATACAGTGTGTTGGTCCATGGGCCACCTGAGGGCTATTTCATAAAACTCGCTTGGAAAAGCAAGGATTAAAGTTACAAACTCGACTTGAATTAACCTAACAAATCAGGCGAGGCTAAAGCGGTTTCAAAAAAGGCAAATGAAGGTTATGCAATCCAACTAATTTGATCCAGATTTCCCTAGTCAAGATAATTGCGCGTGCACGCTATTCTTGAGCAGCCCTAGAGGTCGAGCGTGGAACAAATCGATCAAAGTTAAAGAGAAAGCGGTAATTTGTGATAAAAATGTATGAATAATTTACTAATGACTGAAAATTATAATACTGCTGCAATAAACAAACCCATAAAATAGCTGGAAAGTCCTTATGGATTAAATCCTTTCATACAGCAAATAAAATAAAATATATTGTCATATTTTAAAACGATCACATGAAAGCATGAAACACCGTCAGAAATGATGGCCTAGTGATTAGTGCTCTCAACAGCGCATGAGGTGACCTGGGTTCAATCCCCATCAATGCTCGTGTGGCTCTATTTTGCTAAAATGCAATGACTGTACTTGACTTGTGTTGTATATTTAAATAAATTTTCCTTTCTCCTTATATA
This sequence comes from Misgurnus anguillicaudatus, assembly GCF_027580225.2. NCBI lineage: Eukaryota > Metazoa > Chordata > Actinopteri > Cypriniformes > Cobitidae > Misgurnus > Misgurnus anguillicaudatus. Next base: position 27,936,838 of record NC_073344.2, on the reverse strand, counting down.
ATTCCAATCTATATATATATTTATTATGTATGTATGTATGTATGTATGTATATATATAGGTAATGAGAGAGCACATAGAGCAAGAGACGCTGTATGTTAGCAGTAGGGTGTTGAGTTAATCTGGACACAGGTTTTAGTCTGGACACAGGTTTTGTCTGTACCACTTTTCTGTGTTCTGCAACAAAATGTGCACCCCATTAAAACAATGAGCATAGAGAACGGACTATTCATATCATTTTTGAGTGAGATGCTAATGGTCTATTCAGATTAAGATGAATTTGGTTTGGAATTGTTTAAGGATGTTTGATTAACCCTTATGTGTTGTTGGGGATGTTTTCATCCACTAGAGGGTTTTTTTTACTCTTAATTTGGCCACAACTTTTTCTCTGTTTTATCAAATTGAATGATTTTTGGTGACAAATCTTATATTTACATATATTTTAAGAAAATGCTTTGAAATTTTTTAAAAACTCAACGATATACCGTGGGCAAATTTACTACCCTTTCGTGTTATTAGTGGATGAAAACATCCACTAAATTCAACGGCTGTAGAGGTTTATCAGATGAGTATTTTTTCCAAATTTTTTTACATAAATCTGTTAATCAACCTCAGTACTGATCAAAACTACCAAATCTTCACAAAAATTCCATGATTTTAACCCTTTAATTGCCAAGTTTATAAGGTGTGTCACTGATTTGGGGAAAAACACACACAGAATGACTGATTTTCAATGTGGAAGGTGATTGTAGACTGGATTTTTGTTTACCTTTTTCGCGGTCTTGGGCATGCCGGGGATTGGTGGGGGCATTGGCTTTGAAGCATTTTTGGTTTTTGTGTGGCATCAGTTTTGGTTTTTTTCTCCCTCATTTATTGTTGGTGGCTGTTTTTGCCCCATTGACTTCCATTATAACCACATTTTTTGATTGAAGAGCTATGACACCTTTTTATCATGCATTTTTGAATGTTGGTGTTTTTTCCTTTTGCTAAGAGGTCAAATTTGTAATTTTTACAGTTTATCAGTTTACAGTTTAGCTTGTGCCGGTGACAAATTTTTATGTTGCGGTGATTAATGATTTTTTTTTTTACGGTAGACGGTATTACCACGGTGTTGAATAGCATTAAAAAAACAGGTTGAAAAAAGGAGCTAACATTATTATTATAGTGTAAATAACATGTTTAATAGCTTGAACTTGTTAAACATATATAAATAAACAACACACAGTAGAAATATGTAAACAGATTTAAACAAAATGCAGTCCAACTGTAAAAGCAGACAACTCTAGTTGTTTAAATTATTAAAGTGCAAAAGAACATAATTTTAAAGAACTAATTTACATTCTTCAGCCAGTTTCCAGGTACAGTATCTAGAGTGGGATTTACTCCAGATTAAAGTGCAAAAATGTTAGCATATTCACTTTTTCTGGCTGGAGCTTTGAACGATGAGGTGAGAGGATGTGTCCACTGGCACTAAATACCCTCTCTGAGGGAACACTTGTGGCAGGAATGCAGAGAAATTTCTGAGCTATGGCAGCAAGATGAGGTAGTTCTTCAGCATGCAAACTCCACCACTGCAGTGGATCTGCTACTGATTGAAGTATTGGCACAGAAAGATACATCTTTACCTCTGTTTCAGTTTTTGACTTCAGATAGGTGTTGTCTTCAAAATCCTCTTCCCTTTGTTGCCTTGTGGAGGTGATTTTACTAAGTAGGGTGGCCAAGCTTTGGCGTTGTTTTCCAGAAGTGCAGGGGGTGGGTTCGCTTGTTTGCTCTGGCTCTGCCTGGGCAGCTCTCTCACTCGGTGTTGTTATTTCTGTCTGGTTCGAAGCTTCCTCAATGCAGCAGTTGATTGTAGCCTCAAGGTCATCAGAAAAACTTCCCTTAAACCTGGGATCTACAAAGCTTGTCAAGTCCATCACCTTCTTTGCATTGTCAGTGTACCTGGACTCAAGGTCTGACTTCATTAACCTCTTCAGGTCTCTGGTAAGGGCACTGTCTTCATTTTTCACCTCAAGAATCTCTGACATGATATGACTTAGCACTGGCTTCAAAGCTGACAGGCTTACTCTGCTCTCTGAGGCCAAAGCATCCGTAAAAGCACTGAGTGGTTCTAGAATATTTAAGACTTGCTCAATGACTGCAATATCTGCATCCTTTGGCATCAGGTGCCATGCCCCTCTTTCAGTTGCCAGTACAGCACAAACTGCCTGCTGTTGTTCCACAAACCTCTGCAGCATTTTCTGTGTTGATCCCCATCTAGTGACTACATCATGGATAAGAGACTTCTGAGGAATGTTTAAGGCCTCTTGTTTGTTTCTGAGCTCTCTTCTTCTCTTCCAGCTTCTTGAAAATCCCTGCACCAGATGTCGACAGGCTCGGATAGCTGTGTCCACTCTCTGATTTTTTAGAACTTTAGAAATAGCCAGATTCAAGTTGTGGCCGAAGCACCCAATCCAACGATAGGGAAATGTGGCAATGGCATCACTGTCAAATGCTTTCTTCATGTTAGTAGCATTATCTGTTGTTACACTAACAACACGCTCTTTGCTGATTCCCCACTCTTGCAACATGTTTTCAAAAAATTCCCTGATGTTGTCTGCAGTGTGGTCTTCAGGAAAGAACTGTGTTTCTAGGCAATTTGACTGAAGTTTCCAATCTGTGATGTAGTGAATTGTGAAGCTGATGTAAGGATGGCCACTTCCTCCACTGCTGGTCCATAGGTCAGTGGTTGCTGCATACCTTTTTCCTTGGGCTACACATTTGCCAACTTACACTTTAAGGCTGTTGTACATTGTGGGTATCTCTGTCTTTTAAAAAAACTTCTGTGAGGGAACTTTGTAGAGTGGAACTGTAGTCTTCATCAGTTTCTGAAATCCAGGTTTTGCTACTGTGTAAATTGGAATCATGTCCTTAGCAATATAATATGCTATGGCCTGATTGATTTCTTTAGCACGTAGAGATGAGGGACCATATGCAGCCTGACGTTGGAAAGCCTCTTTCACTGTGGGCTGAATGGCTTCAGCTGAAGATGAACCAGCAGCAATACTGCTAGATGCCTGGCTACTCTGTAAAACAGGGAGGAAATATATTACTTTGTGCTTCAAAGATGCATTTCAGACAATTATAGAGAATTTAAATAAGGTAAAGCTTACTGATATTTTTCTTTTTGCTTATTTTTACTTTTAAATGTAAAAAATAAATATATGGGTTCCTTTAAGTTTAGTAAAAGAACACATACATTAGTAATGATGATGAGTAAGTTAAATATGCCCATTTGTACCCACTGTACTGAGTATTCAACATAGATAGTCACAAAAATTGCATATGTAACATTAGATTCATGGCTTGATATTTAAATGGTCATTATTAGTCAGACAGTGACACATGATGAATTTGTAATTCATTTCTCATTTTCAATTAAATTTTACAGTCACTGTCAAAAAGCAGCTTTAACGTTACAGGAGTAAATTATTAAAAATATACATAAAACACAACTCTAATCATTTTAATAAGTGATTTAAATATTTTTTTTAAATTAAATCAAAATTTTACATGTTAGATACCAGTGTAACGTTAAAGATACTAGAATTTGGGTTATATGATCAAACTTGCGTGACCTGGCAAGATAGTGCAGCTGCGTTTTGCACTAACATTAACTGTAGTCTTTTTGTTAAGTAATTAACTTAACTTTACCTGTCAGACTCCGTGTCAGCTATAATTAACCATGTTTTTGACATATAAGCAAGCAGTAGGATAGCTAACATAACGTTAGCTTAGACGTAATAATAATATTAAACATAATCGCGTAATGTAAGCTAACATTAGCGGACCTCGGCATCGTTAAGCGGACAACTTAACAGTGTTATTCAGACGCAAGATATGAAATATGAAAAGTGACATCTTACCTTTATCTCTGCGAACTTTGTCGGATGGTTGTCTCGAAGATGCGTAAACATATTAGACGTGTTCCCATACTTTGCTGCAACTTTCCGTCCACACAATCTACACATCGGGAAACTGTCTTCCACCAGCACTCCCTCTGCATTTTTTACGAAGCCAAAATACTTCCATACCTCCGACTTAACCCTTTTAGAAGGTGGAAAAATAGTTGGCAGCTCTCCTCCCTCAGCCATCCTTACCCACGACGAGAGACTTCTATTCAGGTGCACGTGCGTCTGACACTGACGTAGCACACGTGCAGCGTAATTTGACCCGGTCAAAGGAAAAAAAAATGCACGTTCTTTTTCACGGTAATTTGAAGACCCCGCAATAACACTACCGTGCAGTTTTACTACCGTGGTTTACCGTTTTACCGAACACCGGCACAAGCCTAATCACAATGTGGCACTATTAACCCTTTAGTAGCCCTGTGCAAAAACAAAGCTTAATTTCTGACTTGTACATTGAGTTATATGGAGTATAACTCCATAATAAAAGAATATTATTATTGTGTGTGTGTGTGTGTGTGTGTGTGTGTGTGTGTGTGTGTGTGTGTGTGTGTGTGTGCGCGCGCGCGTGTGCGTGTGTGCATGAAAAAAAGATATTCTGTAAAAATCTTCTCTGCATTAGACATTAGATTTATGAACATCATTATTATGAACACATAAGTGTTTAGTCATTCCAACAGGACTTGCAGCATATCACTTGGTGCTCTCTGCAAGTTTGTCTGGAGGGACAGCAACTCATGCACGAGGGAGGTGAAAAGCTGTTTAGGAGAAGGCTTTCCTAGAAGACCTGGAAAATCTCTGCAGCAATATTGAGGAGAGAGCATCACCCTCGCACACCAGTTGCTGCACTGCTGAGAGAGATTCAGTCTCCTGCAGCTGTCTCTCCAGACACAAATCCACAGACACCAGCAGCAGGCACCAGTAGCTCAGGAGTGAAGAGGGGAACATGCAATTGGTGCAAAGAACAAACATGTCAGCACTTGCATCTGTTGTGGTGGACACACTTTCAGAGAGCACCAAGTGATGTGCTGCAGGTCCTGTAGGAAATACTGAACACACACACCTGCACACATACACACTAAAAGTTAGTTTGATTGTTTAGTTCCCCATCCATCCTCTACTCTTGCTTCATTGTTCAATTTATTTGAAGTTGTTTTTGTGTTCATAGTAAATGATGTTCATAAATTTTTACAGAAAATCTTTCTCACACATGCATTTTATACCATACAAACTGTATATACTATTCCCCTTACCTACCCCATTCCTAACCCCAACCATCACAGAAACCCTTCTACTACTTCACATTTTCAAGAAACATCATTTTGTTTGATTTATAAGCTTGTTTCCTCATGGGGACATCAAAATGTCCCCACAAGGTCACAAAAACACTGGCATTCCTATCTTTTACAATTGGTCCCCACAACGTGATAATTACCAGGTACACAAACACACACACACGCACACACACACATACACACGCAGGCACACACATACACACAAACACACACGCACGCACGCACACACACACACACACACACACGCACACACACGCACACACACAAATGTGATTTTAATATGGAGTTATACTCCATGGGGCACAATGTACAAGCCGGAAGTTGGGCTTTGTTTTTGCACAGGGCTGCTGAAGGGTTGATAGGGCCACATGGTGATCAACAGTAAAAATGACTAATTTGACCTCTTAGCAAAAGGAAAAAACACCAACATTCAAAAATGCATGATAAAAAGGTGTCATAGCTCTGCAATCAAAAAATGTGGTTATAATGGAAGTCAATGGGGAAAAAACAGCCACTAACAATAAATGAGGGAGAAAAAAATTAAAACTGATGCTACACAAAAACTAAAAATGCTTTAAAGCCAATGTTTTAACCAATCTTTGGCATGCCCAAGACTGTGAAAAAGGTTTAAAAAAATCCAGTTTACAATCACTTTTTATATTGAAAATCTGTCATTTTGTGTGTGTTTTTTCCCCAAATCAGTGACACACCTTATAAACTTGGAAATTAAAGGGTTAAAATCATGGAATTTTTGTGAAGATTTGGTAGTTTTGATCAGTACTGAGGTTGATTAACAGATTTATGTAAAAAATTTGGAAAAAATATTCATCTGATACATTTTTATAGCCGTTGAATTTAGTGGATGTTTTCATCCACTAATAACACGAAAGGGTAGTAAATTTGATGAAATGCACAAGGGTTAAAAAACTGTGTTCAAAATTTCAACATAGCTACAATATCAGAAATAAAGGAACAAAGTTGTCACTGGGACAGTATACTCTTTTAAAAAGGTACACCTTTGTACCCAAAAAGTGCATATTAGTACTTTAAAGATACATATTGTCAGTTCAAAGATACATATTTGTACCTTTTTTAAAGGGTACTGCCCCATTGACCGCTTTGTACCTTTATTTTTGACAGTGTACCTACTAATTCTGCCCACTGTATTTTAATGCAATGTTTTCACCATCTTTTTGCAAACAGCCAGGAGAAGTTTGCAGTTACATATTAACAAGGTCATAGTCATGTATATTTACTAAAAACAAGTGTAACACAAAAATCTATCTTGTTCTATTGTGTTACTTTTGACCCACATGTGTGTTACTTTCATCCCTCCTGACAGGGTCAAGAGTACACTCTTAAGAAAAATGGTTCTATATAGTACTAAATAAGGGTTTTTCGGCTCGTAACAATAGCAGCACCCTTTTTGGTACTATATAGAACCCTTTTTTAGATGGTTCTATATAGAACCTTGCCTTGAGAAGTGCTACATAGAACCTCAGTGGTGCTATAAAGAACCCTTTCATTTATCAGCAGTCAGGAGGAATATTTTTGTTTATATTTTTGTTTTGATTTTTATTTATAGCACTTTATAAGGTTTAACAGTTTAAAAACAGAACTGCAAGACATCAGAAAAATACTTTTATTTTCACTTTTTCATTACATGAGATATACTACAATAATAAATTAGGCTAACAATGTTCAAGTGAAATTATACTGAAGTCATTTTGCATTTGTACAATATTTCACCTGGTATTAATTGACCACACTTTTGTATTACTGACCACAGCAAAATATGTGTTTTTCTAAATAAAATTAATTTTTCTGTAATATTGTACTTTCACCCCTGCTCTCCCCTACTTGTTTCATCATCTGACAACAGAATCAGAGAATATACAAATAAAAAAAAATGATTCTGTATTAAAATACCTAAAAGGGCCCTCCTGTATTAAAATACAGCTTGTCAGAAAGTAAGAGAATTTGAAGCGCCAATGTAGTCAAAATGCAATTACGCCGTGGTGACGTCACATATATGCTAATTACGCAATGACTAATCTAGAGACATTTAGCGACTTTCCAAGCAGTCTTTAGATACTTTCCATTGAGAATAGCTGGCAACGAACTAAAAGGGCTTATTTCGCAACAATAACCTGCTGTCTGTATATTATACCGCTTATTACACAGCTTTTTACCTCACAAGTAAGGTAAGGAACATTGAATATTGTTTTGAAATATTTTATTCGCAAAATTTTTGTAAATGCAGACCTTTTGAAAGCGATACCCGTTTACTTTCAGTTTTAAGATAAGACAAGAGGTTTTTTTTGTCACGAACACACTATTTGGTATAATCATTTGTAAATATAATGTCATATATATTAAAATCATTTTTGTGTAACATTAAACTGTACATGTCAAAATGATTTGCTTTATCTGGGTTACTGTGATTTATCACCACCATAAAGATAGTTTGACGGTTTCACATTCAGACCTCATTCTGATTTGTGAATTCATGTGATGTTGGTCCCAATGCCAAATATCTGCTTGTATTAATTTTTTTTATTATTAAATGCTTGAAAGAACGGAAAAAGTAACTAACAACAAGTGTCATCATTGCCATATAACAATAAAACAATATGCCAGAGTCCAACAGTCTTTCAGTCCAGATTAAGTGCCAAGCCATTAAAGGAAAACACCCCCGTTTTTCAATATTGTACTTTGTTCTTACCTGAACTAAGACAAATTAATACATACCTATTTTATTTCACTTTTAATCTTTGTACAGCACCTCGTGAATGTGTTAGGATTTAGCCAAGCCAAATTTGTTGTTTAAAATGGTAAAATCAAGAAAATTTAATACCACCTTATCAATGGTATTCATTCATTTACAAAATTAGTTTTATTCTTCCATAGAAAGTTGAGGAACATTGTATAATTTTTTTTAAGAATGGTGGCGACACTCAAACAAAGCGTGGCATATGTTAATCTTGACAAGCTTTTGCAAGTAAATTCTGCCTTTTAACGACAGATCTCTCATGGAGCCATGTACAAAGTTTTCTTTGTGTACTCTCAATCAGTGGATTAAAATGTATAGAGCATATTCCCAATTCATTTTTTCCAATAATAAAACCTAAATAAGATACCTGATCCGTAACTTTAATATTACAAATTTCTGTCAAACTACATTCTTTGATGGACATCAATTCACATTTATAAATGTTCAAGGATAAGCCTGAAGCCTTGAAGAATTGCTGGAGATTCTCTAGTGCTAACAGAACTTGGTCAGCATCTGGCAAAAAAGTGTGGTATCATCAGCCAATTGGCCGATGAGTATTTGTTTGTTAACAACAGAGATACCACGAAGACTACTATTAGAAATGTAAGATGGAAATATCTGAGAAACTAATAAAATAAAATAAGGAGATATTGGACACCCTTGTCTAATACCATGTGACAAGTAAATCATAGAAGTTGCTTCATATTTTAATTTGATTGTACTGTAGTAAAGAGTTCTTACTGCCTTACAAAAATATTTACCAAAACCAAACTCTTGCAATGATTTAAAAATAAAATGATCTTTGACTGAATCAAAGGCTTTGTAAAAATCCAGGAATAAAACTATTATGTTCCACCAAATTGCTATAATCAAATAAATCTAAAACTAATTTAATGTTGTTCATTATGTTCCGCTCCTTCAGACTGAGTCTCATCTACATGCAAGCATTCTTTCAACCTTTTAGCAAATACTATAGCAAAACGTTTATAATCATTGTTGAGGAGTGTGACAGGTCTGTAATTTTCCAAATTGGTAAGATCTTTCTTTGGTTTAGGAATGATCATGATAATAACCTGCTTTAATGTAGGAGGCAAAGCTTCTTTATCAATACTCTCTTTAAGAACATTAGTTAAAAAAGAAGAAAGTTCATCAACAAATAATTTGTACAGTTCAGCTTTAAGCCCATCACATCCTGGGGATTTATTGTTACGCTTTGTATTTCCTCATGAGTAACATCATCATCACAACACATTCTATCAGTTTCAGAGATAAATTTAATACAACGAACTGAATCCAGAAATAAAGTGGACATTTTGAACTATAAAGATTTGTATAAAAATTGGAACTGAAGTTAGCTATAATCTTTGGATCTTTTATCATTTTGCCATCAACACATACAGCTCAATTGTTGAGAGAGTAAAATTCAGTTTTTCAAGCTAAAATAAATATGCAGAATTAAGTTCTCCTTCTTCAAGCCATCTTTTCCTGGATCTTATATAAACACCCCGAGTAGGGCTGTAATGATTAATCGTGTGTTCCCATAAAAAATTAATTGAAAAAAAAATCGGGAAAATCGCCCAGCCCTACATAAAGCTATGCTTATAGAATCACACAAACCAGCAAACATCTTTCACACAGATTTCAGATGAGGTTTTATGGGTGTTGTGACTACAACCGGTGCCAAAAGAAAATTAATAAATTACTTTGTTTTATTTAAGTTATTTTTGCCTGTTGATAACAAACAGATTTAGAGCATATATACAGACCCAACACCATGTTAGTGCGCATATAATAAATATAGGTATAAATCCAGAAACTGAATCAGAATCTAATAAGTTGGCACACATATGTCCATTTTAGAAATTAGTACAACACTGTATGTGAGAAAAGATAAACAAGTTCCTTCACATTTGTTACTTATATACATTTTAAACAGTAAAAACATTAATAAACATTGTTTGTATAACAGTTTAGATGACCTGTTTTTTCTGCATAGCTTCCTTTACATGCGTTTCACTGTTTTTCGTCTGGTCCAGCAGAAGTCGGTGAGAGATGAACGATGGCGTCTGTTTTAGAACTGCTTTATGAAACGCTGGATGACCTGGAGGAAGACAAGCTGAAGAGATTCAAAAGTTTACTGAGACATGATGGATCAATTCCAGCTTCTAAACTTGAGAAGGCCGATGCCACGGACACGGTGGATAAAATGTTGGAGTGTTTTGGGTCAAAAGAAGCCGTGAAGATAACAATAAACATCCTGAGAAAGATGAACCAGAATCAGTTGGCTGTAAAGTTGGAGATGAAGCATTCAGAAGGTAATGAGAGAGCACATGGCTCCATGCAGCAGGAGCTGGGAAGAACTGTATGTTAGTAGGTGTTGAGGTGGGGGGTGTTGAGTTAAGTGTAATTTATAGTGTAGGTATTACGCCGTAGCTATGCCATAGGTTATGCATAGGCTCTTTGCGTAGCTGTGTGCATGTGTAATTGCATGTCAACGCAAACGACAATGCAGAAGTATATATGAAAACTGGCGCAAAGCCTACGCCATTGAGGCTACACCATAGGAACTATGCACAACTATAATGAGCCCTGCATTTCTATATTTGAACGCAATTTTATCCAGGAGCACATTTTGTTGCACAACACATTTTCCAAATTATATTTTACTTATTTTGTCTCTCTCATTCATTATCATTTATTCTTGTCCTTTCACAGTGATTCAGAGAGACCATTTAAAGCCCATAGAGAAGCAAACAGGTGAGCAAGAAATCATTCTGACAACACAATGTGTTTTATTAAATAATTACTGCAACAGTTATTATTGATTCAAATCCCATCTATGTTAATTTTATTTCCCAACAGAGGATTTTGCGCTGAATGAATTTTTGAAAAATCACAAAACGAACATGAAGGAGAAAGCCGAAGATATTTTCGAGGGCAAAAAGGATAACGAGGATTTTAACACCAAGCGCTTTATCCAGGGTTACGAAGTTTAGTGATTTGTCTGGAGTGAGATTTCTGGAAATTTTGGCCAGCGGCCACTGCTGTCTCTTACCATCTAAACCTACACTGACTACATTAATTTCTTTTAATAAAAAGTTTCTTTTTGTTTTGATAAGTTTCTTTGTGTTAAATGTTACTTTGACTATTTGATTTATTATGTGATTGTTATGATGAGGGCATTGCTGAAAGAGAGCTGAAAGTTCATCAAGCACCCCTGAATAAAGTGGTTGATGATTAACTAAGGTCATAATCTATGAGGTTAATGCATGAGTGAGGACTATACATGGCATTGCGTTTATTCTATTTTATTGTCAACTCATGATCTGATTCAACAGGTTGTGTTAGTCAACTGAGGTTAATACACAGATTAGGTTAATACATGGTTTTGTTTTTGTTTGCAATAAACACAGTGAATAAAACAATGCATGGTGCTTATATTCAGGAAATTACTATATATTGGGCTCTTTGAATGGTCCATTACCCTCCTGTCTGTCATAAGAATTTAGCTTTAGCTAATTTTCCTGGGGAAAAAATAGTGGGAACGTTTCTTGAAAACCATAACTTCCTATTCGGAAAGTTTCATCAATTCATCAAGTGCATAATGACATGTGCAGCAATTGCATAGAGTTAAGTCTATTTAGTATTTTTAGTAATGCAGGTATTTTGGGAAAATGTGAATATTTGCAGACTGATTTAAGATGTGACCTAATGTTATTGCTGGCACTCCTAAATTTTTCAGTCAGGGGCTACACCATGTTCGTCTTTTGGCTTAAGCAGACAAATTCACATAACATTTGTGAATGTAGCTGTCTTAGTGAGTATCATGGTAAACAACTGATTATGTCTTAATCGAATGTAAACATTTTATTGCATTCAGTATACCTGTTGAAGTCATTAAATAAAAATAAAAAAGAGAAAATCACTCACTGGTCTTGACTGTAACTTCTGTAACTTTGTAAAAAAGGATTAATCCATATTTAATTTAAATAAATTACCTTTTTGCCAAAAATCCTTAGTGTTGAGCTCTTCTATTAAAGTAAGTTTATTATGTAATTTTGATTTCCTGAACAACTTTTACTAAAATTACTTCTTCATTAACAGACAGTAAATCAAATGTGAGAAGTTTAAAATTCAGCCTTGCATTATATCTTACAGCAGGTAAGCTCAAATATGATTATTTGTTACACCTGACCTAAATGATAAACGTGTAAACGTTAAGCAAGAAATTTTGTAGCCTACTTAGCATTTGTGTAGCGGCTATTCTGCAGAGCAATGTGTGCATAATTGGATACTGTACCGTGAATAATTGTGCAATTAGAAATAAGGATATCATGTGATCATGATTTATCACTGCCTTTTAGATAGAGGCAAGGGTGGTGGAAGAGGGACATTGTCAGGATGTCGAAATTCTGACACGTTCTTTTATTCAGTTTATTTGTTCCAGCAGGGCCATGCACAGGGGGGTGGCCCGGTGGCTAGAGCCACTGCCCCTCCGCCCTAATCGACTGAGGTGCCCCTCTCACCAGTTGCCAACCCCAGTCAAAGTGCCTTGTTACCGCTCGTCTAAAGATCCATTTCGTGATTTCCTGCCCACTCCGCAGCATCTCTCACAATCTGTGTCCACTCTTTGAAGGGCGGAGATGTATATTAACAGGTAGATTCATTACATTACCTCACTTCAGTTGTTGAGCTGCTGAATTAGTCATTTGGCAGTTTGAAGCCGAGAGAGGTTGTGTAGCCTACTATATTTATTTTTGCTTGCTTGTTTTCTCATGATCACAACTTAATTTTCTCATTATCTCGACATAACAAAAGTTCTATTCCTGTGATGTGATTAAAGCTTACATGTACTCGATATAGGCCTAACGTGTTGTTTTGTTTTCAGACAGCAAAAGCATATTTTGCTAAATTAGCATATGAACAAATGAGATTTTACTTGGATCAGGGATTCGCTGAAGATGAGATAGATTTGTCAATAATTGACAATTTGATAGTGGTGAATATAGGGACCGTCTTTAAAGTAACTCCATAATATATACTTTTCTACTTTAAACATGCATTTAAATGGAAAGACTTGAAGTCAACAAACATTCACAAAACCATGTGAATGTGGTTGTCAACTAATGCACACACAGATTTTTGATATTTATTCAAATAAACTGTTAAATACTATTGAAGATAGAAACATGTAATTTATTACTTTAGAGATGATCCCTAAATTCATTAACATAAAACATGCAACTTTTTTATTAGGTTTATCGCAATTAGCTACACGTTTGGTAACAGCGAAGACCCCAACTCGCATCAGCAGCAATTCAAAATAAACTAAATATTATGGACAGGAAATAAGGGTAACTAGGGTTTAAAAAATGGGATCAGAAAAAAATGTGACCTTTAATATACAAGATAAATTTTCAACAGTGGAGATAGAGTTAATTTGGTTGGAAAACAGGGTTTATACACAGCAAAAGAGAAAGTAAGAGTAAGAGAAGAGTTTTTATTTTCCTAGAAATCTAGACAAAGAAATGCAGGATTTATATTTAAGCTTACCTTGTTTGACTCTGTGGACCCTGTACCTGGTCCAGAATTATTTTATTTTGACTTAATATAAAATATTCCTTTAATTTTTAATGGTCTGTCATGGACCCAGTACCACATATGAGATACTGTTTGAAAGCTTAGACTCTCTACTTTCTGCAGATATGCATCACTTTGAGATATGTTTTACTGTAAGAAAGTTATTTACACTTATACCACGGGTCTGTTAAATGCTGCATTCTGATTTGCTGAGAAATGTTCTATGGGTGTTGATTATTTTTCTGTAAACCGCACACCTAACTTGTCAAATGTCTTAAAAATAGGCACGAGAGCAATGTTTGTGGTAACCGTGGTATAAGAGAAATAATTGACTCCGGTCCTTTGAATTATTTGAAAATAATGCACACCTGTGGTGTAACGGCATTACCACCTTGCATTGTGCATTATTTTCTTATAATTCAATGGCCCATCGTCAATTATTCCTTACTTAATTTACACTATCACCCCCCCACAACAATTTTTTATATGATTTAATAATCACATATTTCATATTTTTCAAGTATGACAAACATGGGCAAGTCTTATATCAAATGAAAGCTCTCACTCTCAGGAATAAGGCTGTGTGATTAAATGAGCTGCTTTAGCATAAAAACAATGAATTACTTAATATTGTATAGTTTATAGTTTCTGTTCAGCTGTTATTTATCGTGCAGATATTAACATTAGGATTTTTTTCTCAATCGGGCCAACGGTTCAGATTTTTACTTGCCCTACCAAAATTTTCATTGGCCCCACCACAAAAAACATTACAACAAATTAGGTCTGGTTAATCTTTATTGTTTTGACCCAAGTAAGCTTATTGACACTAAAACTACTAGCCTTCCTTTATATAGATTTCAAATATTGTTTAAGTAAACAGTCTGTGTTCAAATGAGAACAAATAATCAAATTATGAGAAATAGAGCAAAAAATACAACCGAACAAACATAAACATGATGTTGATCGATTAGCTCGGTCATCTGCATTTTCTGGATCAGATTCGGCTTGTATTGATAAGGTATTAAAGACAATATTAACGATCAGTGCTGGGGGTAACGCATTACAAGTAACGCGCATTATGTAAAAATATTACTTTTCTTAAGTTACGAGTAAAGTAGCGCATTACTTTATAAATACATATTATATAAGTATAAGTAGTTTATAAGTGCAAATTAATATTTGAGTTACTTTATAAAAAAGTAATGCAAGTTACTTTTCAGTTTAATTAATTCAATTTAAAAATTAAATAATGTACTGAATTAAACAACATATTAACGTAGAATTACGCGCACTGTGCACCTGAGCGTGAACAGTTTGAGTCAGAAACAGAGATGGCAGGCCAGAGCTTAACGTTTTTGCGAACATAAAGAGATCAAGCCTCAGCCAAGTAAGAAAAAGTAACTTAAAAGTAACGTAAGCATTACTTTCATGAAAAGTAACTAAGTAATGCAATTAGTTACTTTTTTGGGGAGTAACTTAATATTGCAATGCATTACTTTTAAAAGTAACTTTCCCCAACACTATTAATGATATTAAGGTATTCAGGCCAATCATAACGTACATATTAGCTGGCCAGTTAGGGACACAGAGCTTTTCAGATCGGGGAGCTTTGTACACAATCAGAGCGTTTGAGGAAGGGATGATATCTGGAGCTTCAAAAATGTAAGGTATGTGGAAAAAATTGTGTTTTTTAAAGGGGTCATATGATGAAAATGTTAGCATTGCCACTTTGTAGGTTTGAGCAAAAATGTGTCGTTTTGGGTGTGTTTTTTAAAATGCAAATGAGCGGATGAAGTGCAAACACTGATCACAATGATGGTGGTTTGTTGTAATTCAAACTCAATTGTGCTGTCAAGTCCTTCTTTTCTCTCTCTTTCTCTCTGCACTAAACGGCAGTGCAGTGGTTGGAGAGTTCAGATTTAGGGGGCGGTATTATTCTAATAAGATATCCTTATGACATCATAATGAAAGCCAAATTTCAACGACCTGTTTTTGCTCACACCTGCAGGGTGGCGGTGCTGACATTTTCATCATATGACCCCTTTAACCACAAACCACGTGAACACATAAAATTATGCCAAATACACAAAATACAATTTTTTTAGCAATGAAAAAGATGTTCTTTAATATTTGAACTCTTTCTTATATGTATTCATGAGAATCTCTCTCTCTCTCTCTCTCTCTCTCTCTCTCTCTGTACTGCATTTCCATCATGTTGTTAGAGCAAATGACGGTGGTATTGTAGTAACCATCAGTAAATAAAACAAGACACACTTAGAAAATGGAGACAGACAGGACTGAATTTAGTTACTTAGTTACTTATTTAGTTCGGTGAAGTTATACAGTTACTTGTAATTGCCAAACTGAATGCTGTGCACAGAAGAAGGAATGCAGAGTTGTTGATGCAGGCACCAGCAGCAAGGGCATTGCGATGACGTCAAGCTCCATATGTGATAAAGACAATGTCAGCGGAAACTGCTATATGTTCACTACCTCTTTTCATTTGGCAAATGCGTTTCCATCACCCATTATTTCCATTTATTAGTTTTCGCATAAGTCAAAAACTACCTTAAGTGAGCGTAAAATCTTGTCGTAACTCCTGTTTCTTATGCGATACTTCAAAATGCACATAAAATCAGTGTGATGGAAACTGTGTGTGTGTTTAAAATGTCTCATATTTAATAGAAGTAAAGTGTTTGCCAAACGTGTCTTTTGCCTTAGGCTTACCATTATAAATCCACACATGTCCTTCGAAAATAGTCCCTGTTGTAAAACAATGTAAAAGTTAATTGCTGAATATTACAGTCTAGAATGCATGTTAATCTACAAAATAATTCAATGCCAAACACACACACACACACACACACACACACACACACTTCTGTAAATATAGCTGTTTAATTAGTTAAGGATAATTTGTATAAAAATCATTTTCATGCCTTACTCAATCCTGCCGTGAATATTTTAGTTGGATGATTTGTTGCCTCAGGTGAGTTTTGGCGTGTGTGAGCTTCAGTTTGCTCGTTTAATGTGAAAATCCCAATTATTTCACAATTATAAATGAGTTCCAGTGTTTGAATGTTAAAATCCTTTATACCCGCCTGACTATATTTTACTTTGAAAGCATGTTTGTAACCTAATAGCAGGTTATACATTTTAATTTTCCAGTTTCATGAACTGCATAACCCTCATTATGTTACAATTGTTTTACAGTTCACAATGAAGTCAGAAATGTTTTACAAAACACAACAAAGGTTGTATTATATTTGATTGTGGACTCATTATTTTGGGATTTGGTTTTTCTAAAGATTTTGCGTGTATTTTATTCAGTTTTCTAATGCGCAGACCATTGCATGTACTTTGTCTGTGTGCATGTCTCAATGCGTCTCCATTACAGAAACAAAAGCCTCAGAAATACGCTTGCGCTCCTGTAGATGTTGAATGCAGCTTTAATAACCTGCTGTGTCCTTTGAAGATAATGCACCATTAGACTCAAACACCATTCACAGTCACACGTGTGTCCATCTCAACGCTTTTCAGAGAATTTAAAGAAGGATTGGGAATTATTAAAATTCTTCTCTTGTCACAAATCTTTTCAAAACCATATTTTTAAGTTCTATTAATATGGATACACAACAAAAGAAACTAAATGAGAACCTTCTGTTGCCATGGAGCCTAAAGGCTGCGTTCAAATTTTTAATTCTCTCTCGCTCACACGTTCACTGTTGGTGATAATTAAGAGCAAAGGAAAACTGGAGAGAGAAAAAGGAGAATATTTAAAACAAGTTTATGTCTTAAAGTGATACTCCGGCATATAATACAAAAATTACCCCGTGATTTACTCATCCTTAAGCCACTTTCAAACAAACACCGAATTTATATTAAAAAATATCCAAGCTTTATAACCAGGGAACAACTTCTGACTTGAAAACCCCAAAATGTGCATCCATCCTTCAGAAAAGTAATCCACACAGCTCTAGTGGATTAATAAAGGACTTCTAAAGATAATCGATGCAACCAAAGTCAGAAGTTGCATGAAAGAACCATTTGTGATTCCTTAAACCATTTAGTAAAAGGTTTTTAAAAGAACGATGGGGCTGGGAAAAACATGAATGGATGAACTATGCTGTAATGACAGTTATCGTGACCATAGTTGACAAAAGATGCTTTTGGGAAACGCACCCCTGGATGATTTTGATGTAAAAAGTAAAAGAAATGAATGATATTGAGTATTTGGCCAAGGTCAATTCATCCAATAACATACAGTAAAGTGAACAATAACAACCATGTCTTTGTCTGCAGGAATACATATAAAAAATACATAAAGTGTTTCTAATGCTGATTTCAAGATAAAATGATTGACAGACAGATTCTATGATTTTATGAATCTAAATGTCATCTATAATCTCTGTATCAGCTTTCTTGTAGTTCAATCACAAAAATGATTTCATTTGATTGACAGATGTTAGAAAGCAGCAGATCATCAGAAGAGTCACATGTTTGTTTTATCTCCAGCACACTTTATCAGACTGTACAGACTCACGCGTACACATCTGCATCCTGATAACATAATGTCACTGAACTTTAAAATGCTCGGAAAACATCAGAACCAGATATTTCTGTCTGTGGTTATCTTATTTATTTCTGTACCTTTTACATGTAGTCATTTTGTTAAAGGTATATATAGTAAAGCAGTGTATATATGTACTGTATAGTGTGTTTAAGAGGAATTCAAACACAGAACACATCATGTACTCATTGTTTAACATGAGCCTGCATCTCTTTTTTATATTAATCAGGTAGCTTACTGTATGATAGACACAGTTTATGAAAGACAGAGATAATGATGATGATGTTAGAGCAGATTTTATTTTCCTATAAAAACAGAAATTAGACTTTTATCTTTGTGTTTCTGTCAGGGCCGTTTCTAGTCAGGTGAACTAGGCGGTCGCCTAAGGCACCACCTGCTGCAGGGTAAAACTATGGTAATACAAATGGTTATTAAAGGTGCTCTAAGCGAATTCACGCGTTTTAGACCATACTAATTTTTTTGTTACATACAGCACACATATCCTCACTATCTGCTTGCTGCCTGATCGCTGATCAAACTGTAAAAAACGCAATCTCTGTAGACAGCCTAGGCTCCACAAACTGCAATAAAAACAAACAATATGGAGCCAAAGATTTACAATAGTCTAGATCGTTATATCAATGTTTTGGAACAATACTAGGGGTGCGTCTCATTTCTTTGTCTTACCCCTTCCCCTTAACCCTACCCCTTGGTTTTGCGCGTTCATGTGAGGTGAAGTGGCGTCTCAATTCTCAGTTTGATCAAGGGGTTGGGCCAACTGTCAAGGAGTTGCACAAATGAAAGTAACGTTATTTTCTGTAGTTTAATCGAGATTATATTATTACACTCATGTTTTATGATACTTTTAATAAAATGTTCAAGCGGTTTTTAGCGCTAGGTAGCAGCTAAGTTATGGGCTATTTGTTGGGCTTATCTCAGGCAATCGATACCACAACCAGATACGACTGCAGCCAGTTAGCAACAAGGGAAGGTGATTCAAATGGTAATCGAGTGGTGTCTCATTTTTTAGAGTAACGATCTGTCTTAACCTTTCACTTGGTTTTGAGGGGCAAAAGGAAGATGAAGACAAAGGGGAAGGTGTAAGACAGAGAAATGAGATTGGCCCTTGGTGTCCAGGTCTTCAGATTTAGTGGCTACTCATGCCAAACAGCCCTTGCTTGATATTTAAATTCAACCAATAAAGTCGTCTTCATATGGAGCCAAAGAGCTAGATCTTTAGATCAATGTTTCAGAACAATGCTAGGTGTCCAGGTCTTCAGACCTAATGGCTACTCATGCCAAACGGCCCTTGCTTTATATTTAAATTCATCCAATACAGTCGTCTTCATTCAATATGGAGCCAAGGAACTAGATCGTTAGATCATTGTTTAGGAACACTTTTAGGTGTCAATGCCTTCAGACTTAGTGGCAACTCTTGCCAAACGTCCCTCTGCTTGATATTTTAAATCACCCTTTCTTAAACACACACCTTTTTCTTGGGGAAAACAGATCTTTTGATTTTGTAATGTTTAAATGTAATTTCATTAAAAAAAT
The DNA here is from genome assembly GCF_027580225.2 of Misgurnus anguillicaudatus. NCBI lineage: Eukaryota > Metazoa > Chordata > Actinopteri > Cypriniformes > Cobitidae > Misgurnus > Misgurnus anguillicaudatus. The sequence goes on along the minus strand of NC_073344.2, from coordinate 27,917,121 downwards.
ATGTAAGCATAGCACTGCTTATTCTTTTGTATTTTAGATGTTTACACAAATAAAGTCTAAAGTCGCTATAAGCTTGCGTGGGTGAAATGTTCTGCCATTTGGCTTATACTGTTTACATTGTTATAATAGTAAAAATGCATGTTTAAAATGTTAATATAGTAAATGTATGATTTTAAATAAAATTATTATTTTAACAGCGATGAGTAATTACAAACTTTTAACTACAGGCTTGTCTAAAAAGTTACATGTTCATTCTGTTTCCCACTGGTTTTCATGAAAATATATTACATTATTTACATTATGATTGTATAAGTATTTATAATTAACTAGAAAAGCTTATATTTTTAGTTAATAATCTTATTTAATAAAGTTTTAAAAAATAACCAAATAAAATATAGGGAGGGGACTGTGCCATGCAAATATGTGGGGTACGGCCTCCTGAGTCTGGCTAGCCCCACCTCTGTACTTCAAAAAGGTCAGAATTTCATTTGGGCCCTTACAGCAGTAACTGATTTTCGCAAGGACATCTCTCTCGGTTATATTAAAGCAGCCTTGTTTTTGTCAAACAATGGACTCAAGTCTTACTGGTAAGTTATTTTTGTTTTATATGTTTATTTATCAAGTTTGATTTACCAAGTTATCTTCATTTGTAAAAACAGTTTTATTTTGTTTTTATTTTTAACAGGATATATATATAGCAATAATAGGGACAAAATTAAAATGTAAAGTTCAGTTTAAATTTTACGTTCTGTTTTTCATTTTCATTTTTATTTTCACAAATCTTAAAACTGAACTTTACATTTTAATTTTGTCCCTATTATTGCTTGGGCACGAATAAAAAGCCTTTTAAAAAATGTATTTACAGATTCCTTTTCCACCTTGCCTTTTTATTTTAATATTGTCAGTCTTGACTCAAGATTATATTGAAAATGAAATGTCAAATCATCAAGTTAATTAAATTTTTCAATTTGGCCAGAATGATGCTTCATCACGAAATAATTTAATATAATGTTTTAATTTTTATTTAAAAAAAAATTCATTTTCAAATTTGGGACATATTTTGCGATTTTATTTTTTATTTTATAATTTAATTAATTACTTTTAAAAAGTCCAAAAATACCTTCCATAGATACTAGCAACAGCGATCTGCAAGATAATACGCTGTTATTTTAATTACACATTCTGTTTTTTTTCTGAAAATGTGATACTTACACTTTACAATTTTTATACCAAATAGTAAATGCCCCAGCAATACATGAGGGCTCTCAAATCGTCATTGGTGCCTGTGAACTGCAAGGTAACTATATTATGTGATTTTTTTTTACTTCTCTTTAATCTGTATTTTTGACTATTTTTGATGTCTCTTAATTCTGTTTGAAAAAACTTTTCTTTCTGTTTTTTATACTTGTAGATGCAGCATTACTAGTTACACAGCCAGAGTTTGCACCACAGAATACCTCTACAAAATCTTCAAGACTTAGTCATAGTCGGAAACGAAAGCAGGCCGGTTCTATTCTCTGTGATAAAAGGACATGCCCGGACAATACACTAGTTTCTGAAGCGCAACCTCGAGATACTGCCACAGATTTTATTAAAACAGTTGGTAAGTGTGATATGTAGCTAAATATTCGATTTGCTATGTTTAAATACTGCTATGCTGTAGTGTACTAATCTTACTGTGTTTCTATACAGAAAACCTATTAGGAGCTGGAGAAGGCACAAATTCCTGGTCTGCTGCGTTGGCAAGGGTCTTAGAAGCTAACGGTGATGCGATAGTACCGGATACTACTACCGTCCTGACATCGTCTTTGGACCCACATACATCTGCTGTGGTTAATCTGCCACAAGTGGTTGGAGCCGATGTTGAGCCTTCTGTGATTTTTGAACAATCTCTACCTGCAAATCAGGATCATTTCAATGAGTTGTTGCTGAGTTTGATTGCACAAGTGAAAAGACAGAATGAAGTCATCGCTGCATTAATTTCGAAGTTTACAGATCAAGAGGCATTGCTGAGAAGCCAGACTGAAGGTATCGCTGCAATAATTTCGAAGTCTACAGATCAAGAGGCATTGTTGGGAAGCCAGACTGAAGGTATCGCTGCATTAATTACGAGGACTACAGTTCAAGAGGCATTGACCAGACTTATATTTGAAGCGCTCCAGAAGATGTCTGAAGAACAAAATTTGATGAACAGAAAATTGATTGACCGATTGGAGAACATTGAAAAAAACATGAGAGAAAAAGCGTTACAATTACGTGAAATGATAAACACAATTAACCAGATCCATAAACACATTTTTCAACATGAAGTTATAAAACCTGCGCCTGTAATGGTAGAGCTCTCAAGTCCCCAAATACGTGAAATGCAGAATGAAATGATTCAGATTTTTGAAACAAATTTGTTACAAACAGGTTATGGCGGAGAAAATTCTGCCGATGATTCGAATTCACCAGATACTCTTACGGGTTTAAGTCAGAGTGACGTAGACATACTAGTGCGTGATGGAGGGACAGAAGGTGTTTAGCATCCACATCACATCTGTTAACAGGTACAGTTACATCAGAGTTTGAATAGTCTACTCATTTTCAATATTAAAATATGTTATTACCTTAACTAAGAATTGTTGATACATCCCTCTATCATCTGTGTGCGTGCACGTAAGCGCTGGAGCGCGCTGCGACGCTTCGATAGCATTTAGCTTAGCCCCATTCATTCAATGCTACCATTTAGAGATAAAGTTAGAAGTGACCAAACACATCAACGTTTTTCCTATTTAAGACGAGTAGTTATACGAGCAAGTTTGGTGGTACAAAATAAAACGTAGCGCTTTTCTAAGCGGATTTAAAAGAGGAACTATATTTTATGGCGTAATAGCACTTTTGGGAGTACTTCGACTCGCCTGAAAAGTCCGCTCCCCTTCTCACTCTCATAATGGGAGAGGGAGGGTGTTACTGCGCCGAGTCGAAGTACTCCCAAAAGTGCTATTACGCCATCAAATATAGTTCCTCTTTTAAATCCGCTTAGAAAAGCGCTACGTTTTATTTTGTACCACCAAACTTGCTCGTGGGGCTAAGCTAAATGCTATCGAAGCGTTGCAGCGCGCTCCAGCGCTTACGTGCACGCACACAGATGATAGAGGGATGTATCAACAATTCTTAGTTAAGGTAATAACATATTTTAATATTGAAAATGAGTAGACTATTCCTTTAACGGTTTTATAAAGTAAGCTGGTCATCTCACATCTAATACGACGTTTAAGTAGACACTTTACCAATCCAGTCGCTAAGCATGTATTCCCCATGGTTTTTGTTAGACTCAGTCAATATGAATGATACCCTTCAAGCTCTCCACAGCGTCACGGACAATCCTTTCGTTGTCAGGACCTCCAAGTTTTTCTCTGATCTCAGAAAGTTTTTCCACAATAAAAACTTCCTCACGCAGTTCGTGCAAGATGCTGTCAACTGACCCCTGAACCCTCAGGGGATGAATCCTTAATCCACAACGGCTCAATGCTTGAGAAATGATATGTTTGAGTTCTGGCTTGAACAGAGCACGTGACAGTTCAACAGGAGTTGTGTCTTTCTATGCTAAATATAAAATATATTACTTCAATTGTGTTGTTTACTTTAGAACTGTAATTGGGATATGCACATGAGCAGAGATAAGTTTTTTTCAAAATATGAAATTGTATTTTTTTTTTTTTTTTTTTTTTTGGCCATTTTTGCCTGTATTTATCAGTGTGTAAGGAGATGACAGGAAAGTAAAGGGAGGAGAGAGGAGTATGGGATCGTCATATTGTATTTCTAAAGGCAGGGTAAAGATGAATGTCCATGTATAACTATAGTACAGTAATAATTAATGTTGATTTGCATTGAATAAAGTAGGCTATGCGGCTCTTCAATGTGGCCTTTGAAACAAATATTTGCCTACCCCTGGTCCAAAGGTGGCACAATCTGGGAACAGCCACCCTAAAATGTGATCCACCAATGATCTGTCAATTTGATGTACAGTATATATGCCATTGGATACTTTATTAGGTACAGCCTGATCATTATTTACATGTAAAGTTAGCATTTTCAGCGCTCAACCATGACCATGCTCCTCCCAAACTTAAATAAACTTCATAAAAAAGTATTTGACTGCTTTGTTGAATTGAATGCATTTAAGATTTGAGTGTTTCATTATCACATGATTTTTACATGATTTGTGTTTTTGTATATAATATTGCATATAAAATTATATGATCTTGTTTGGGGGGGCAATATAGATTTCGCCTAGGGCAGTGGTTTTCAAACTGGGGGCCACGAGATGGTGCCAGGGAGGCCCGTTTTATGACATTTTATGAAATACATTAATTTATCATGAAGTTTGTGTAATTAAACCTAAAAAATATAAGGCTACTAACCAAAAGCACTACTTTTTTAATAATAATTTAATGTTTTTTGTTATTAAAATGTTGAGTTTCAGAACAGTTTTTGTCACAAATTTTCTTTGGGGGGCCGAGAAGGAATGCACCGTACACAAGGGGGACCGCACACTGAAAAATTTTGGGAACCACTGGCCTAGGGCTTTAAACGGCCCTGCACCTGAGATTAATAAGAAGCATGGCTGTTTTGGGTGAATCCTCAATGGACTAAAAAACTTTTTGGCTTTGTTACGGCTGCTCAGCAACTGAATTTTCTGACTCTGGTGTTGAAATTCAACTGTGGCTTTGAGACTGACGGTGGGTAAAACATTAAATATTTAGTAGTTTTCAATCACTGAAGAATCTTACAGACATTGGAGACACTTCACTTCACTTCACTGCTCTGAATGTTTGCTGTCCTGTTACGCTTGCTTTCTTTGCTTCTTTCAATTTTTAACCCATCTCTTCTGTCCTCTTCAAGTTTCTTACTGGTTTCTTCCTCTCTGTTCCTCACAATGTAGCTGGATTTTAGCCTTTCATAATTCACTCAACCTCATGTTGCTGTAGACTCATGACACATTTGGGGACATAAAACTGTAAATTTGTAATCTGCTTTTTTATGGGCTCAACAAATCAGGACTCATAAAGAGTCAAATTGTAAGACTGCAGTGGATTTGGACGCTGGAAAGCAAAAATCATCTTTCTTCATTGATAGCCATTAAAAACTCACAGTGTATTCTTATAAAACAACATAACTGCAATCAGATAGTTTGTTGTTATTATAGTGAATGTTTTTCCCATCTGCTACATTTGACATCACAGCTCAGGATTAGAGATGCACAATCCCTGATTTTTGCTGATATCCTAATTTTCCACTAATTTTAGGCAATAACAGATATTAGCCGTCAAAAGTACAAACTTATAATAATTTATATAACACTTTTCTGGAGCACTTTACAGATGAAATGGGGATTCTTCTTAACCACCACCAATGTGCAGCATCCACCTGGATGATGCAACGTCAGCCGAATTGCACCAGAACAACCACCAGCTTATTAGTGGAGAAGAGACAATTAGTATAGGGATGATTAGTAGGGCAACGGGCAAGTTTGGCCAGGATGCCGGGGCACACCCCTACTCTTTTTCGAAGGACATCCTGGGATTTTTAATGACCACAGAGAGTCAGGACCTCGGTTTAACGTCTCATCTGAAAGACGGTGCTTTTTGACAGTATAGTGTCCCCGTCAGGAACCACACAGACCACAGGGTGAGCACCCCCTACAGGTCTCACTAACACAACATGTGGCTCCTTTTAGATCGAGGCTAGTCAACTGCCGGTCATCTTTGTCTGATTTAAAATCAGTGTCGGTACTTTTTCCTTTTCACTGTGACTGTAGATGGCACATGACGGACAAAAAAACAGAGAGTCATAAAGGTGCTGCGTGGGATCCCAACCATCTGCGGGTGCGTAATTATCAAATCCAATTTGAGCTTTGGATGCATAAAAAATTAACTTGTGCGACTAAACCGCGTGACGTGCTGACCGGAAGTGATGTGTTTTAGTGCGTTCCAATCAATACACTGTGTGCAAGGTGAACATTATTCATCCTTTTTTGTTTATCAGTAACACTTGAATCCTTTAAAAACGATTTATTATTGATAAGTAAATTATTAAGTATAAATACATACGTAGAAAAGCTCTTGCCTTGACTCGGATTTACGATCAAACTGAAATTTCATTGCGACTGCCACTAGGGGGCGAACTCCAGCCATCGTGTCTGGATGTAGTGTACAATGGAAAGGCGGTTTATATCTTTAAAATATAAAAAATAAAAGTGCAATTTTAGTCATTAGGAGATGACTGACTATATGTTGTGAATAAAAAGTAACAATTTATGAAAATAAACAGTTATAAACAAATGACGTTGATTTTTTACACTTTCCCTTTTTTGTGCAATGTTCATACACTCTTAGAACGGATGTGTTAAAACAACACATTAGTTGTACAATGTAATAACACATCTCTGTGTTATTATTGAAACAACACATTTTGTGTTACTTTTAACATACTTTTAATCAACAGAAAATGTCACAGAATGTGATAAAATTACACATGTGTTAAAAGTTTAACACAAAAAGATGTGTAAAAAATGAACACATCCTTTCTAACAGTGTATGTTGAACTATTAAAATTTGGTTCTTGCAATGTTAATCTGCTATTAAAATATTAATAAAGAAAATATGAGTTTTCAGTCATTAAAAGGCAAAATACTGGATACAAGAAGTGTGCATCTTTTTTGAGAATGCATGTTTATTTATTTAGGATCTATAACAAAACGTAACAAAAACATATAATATATAATAAGTCAAAGTAAAAAATATATAAAAGGTAAAAATAGGGGGAAAAGTTTGGCCCGCATCATATTTGAAATTTTTTATCTGGCCCTCCCCTGCTTTAGATATTACACATCTCCTTATATAGAGCAGAAATACAGATACACACATATGTTGACATGGTTTATGGAGACGCAATGCTTTTTATAATGTACTGTATGTACAAACTACCCCAGTCCTGAACCCCAACCATCACAAAAACCTGTTGGCAATGTTTAATCTATGAGAAACTACCATTAAGTATTTTTTAAAGCAAAACAGTCTATGTTTATAGCATAGCAAACATGTCATTTTACACTATTCATGTCTCCATAAACCACAAACTCCCACACACACATATTTCCGTATTTCTCTCAACGGGTCTCATTAAGAGTGACACTGGACTCGCTCTGATTCATCTCAGATCAGCAGGACACAAACTGATTCACATGAATGAATATAATCTCATGTAATAACATTATCTCTCTCAGTCTGAATGCTTTAACAAAAGCCTCATATGTTGCTTCACTGCTTCAGTAGCTTGTTTTTCTCTGTGAAAACTCAAAGACTTTTCTGTCTCTTATAAAAAACACAGTCGTTCACTTCAAAGGAATCCTCTGAAATACAAAGCATGGCTTTAGTCACTGTAATAAGTTTGATCTTCTTGTCACATACTCACACAACAAACAGTTTGTGGTTTCTTCTGTCAAAACAGCAGACGAGGTGATGATGAGACATTAACATCAACATCTGATGACAGAACATCTGCTTAGAAGAAAACAAAGCAAACATCTACAGGAACCAAAATATTTCTCTTCTTCCCAACAGAGGCTTTTTAAACATCGCTACTTCAAATATATACAGCATATACCTCCTTTAAACAAGAGAGGAAAAGATATTAAGCAAAAACAAATAGGTGACAGTGTTTCAGATAATCATCTGTACAGTATTATTATCAACCATACAGACAATACACAACAGTTATACAGTACAGAATTCCTCATCATTAATTCACATATGGTTTATTCTGCTGTATGATAATAGCTGTGAATCTTAATGAGACATTAAACAGAGATTACTGTGCACTGATGGAAATATTGGCCCAGAGAAGCTTTCATCACAATCATACAGTCTCGGAAATAAAGCTACAAAAGGTGTCACCGGGGTGATACCCTTTCTGAAAGTACACCTTTGTACCTAAAGAGGACCTCTGAGGTGAATATCTGTACCTAAATGATAGTTTTTAAAGGGTACTGCCCCAGTGACAGCTCGTGTTTGATATCTCCTGGAGTTTTATGAGAAGATCAGAACTTCAGTCACCTCATAAGAGATCTTTTTATGTTTTACTTTCTTAGTTTTTTTCTTTGTATCTCTGCACAATGTAACCATGAAAAGATTACAACCAATGTATGCATTCAATTTTGGTATGTTTATACTTGTTTTACAATGTAAAAAGTGAATGTTGGATCTACTTAAAAATTACTTCAATTGGTAACACTAAAAAAAGTTTTATCCATTTAAATTTTCCCACTTTAAGTGACAAATTTAAGAGAAATAATTACTTCAAGTGGGACTGTAAAAATGATGTCAAATCAGCATTTAAAGTTACTGTATGTCAACTTATCAAGGTATTTTAAATTTATTCTGCAGGCTTAAGCTTAACAATTTGCCCTTAAAAGTGAGAAAATGTAAGTTTAAAAAAAAAATCTATTTTCAAGTTAATCCAACTTTTAGTTTTTACAGTGTATATTTAGTGTCTTAAGAAGTATTTATTGTGTTGGAGAAAGCAGGGAACAAACTAACGCTTTTTTGGCTTTATTATTAAAAAAATATTTAAGCTAGATAAATCTTTAACAAACACATCTCTGCTACAAATGAACACTTAGGGGCAGTTTCCCGGACAGGGATTAGACTAGTCCTAGACTTAAACACTTTTAAGAGCTCTCCAAACTGAAAACAACTTTCACTTACAGATCTTAAAATACATCAGGGCCCTTTGTTTTACTTCAAGATGCCCACAGGTAATGTTTTTAGTAAGGCATGTTGTTTAAAACTAGTTATATTTCCTAATTAAACTAAGGCCTAGTCCTGGATTAAGCTAATCCTGTCCGGGAAACAACCCCTTAAAGTTCGTTGGTGTGATCTACCGTTATCGTACAATTACACCGAAAGTGACAGGAGTGCATATGTTACCCCATATGTGGGGTTCATTATAACAAACAGATGGTTTATCTAGCACCTGCTAGAAAATTTAGTTTAAACACAAATAATTCAATCAAATTCTGTCTACATACTAAAGATGGATATTGTTTATATATCTGTCTATAATAGATAGATATCCACACATTCATCCATCCATCATCCTTCATCTAATCATCCTTGTGGTATGCAGCAATGCATGGAAACAGCGCCTCCTGCTGTTAGACACACAAACTACATACAGGTTTTTATTATACACTGTCAAAAATAAAGGTACGAAGCTGTCACTGGGGCAGTACCCTTTAAAAAAGGTCCTAATATGTAGCATTTAGGTACAGATATGTACCTTTAAAGGTACATTTTGGCAGTTCAAAGTACTAATATGCCCTCTTTGGGTACAAAGGTGTACCTTTCTGAAAGGGTACTGTCCCAGCGACAACCTTTGTACCTCCATTTCCGAGAGTGTAGGCAATGTACATTTTAAATTCACTTAATGTGAAGCACATATGTGCAAATGTTTTCTAATAAAATGTATTATTCATATTTGATATCGTGTTTTACTCTGAAATCAGATTGATGTTCATTTCAATATAAAACAACAAACGTATTTATTACAAAGCAAACATGGAAAATTACCAAAATACATGATGCTAGTTCTCTGTCAGAGACTACAAATGTTTAAAGTTGTTTCTAAATCTCAAACCAGATATTTTGACTTTTATATGTGACAGTAAAAGCACAATTGTTGTATACAATGCATTGTTATTTTCAGCATTAGGTCCGAAAATGACAAACACAGGCGTTGGATTCAATGTTTATTTTTGACCCAACAATAAGTTAAAACAACCCAGCATAGATTAAAGGTGCAGTGTGTAAATTTTAGCGGCATCTAGTGGTGAGGTTGCGAATTGCAACCAACAGCTCAGTCCACTGCTTACCCCTTGCTTTTGAAACACATAGAGAAGCTACGGTAGCCACCACCAAAAAAGCATGTCATCGTCGTAAACAACTTAGTAAAAAAGTTTGTCCATTAAGGGCTTCTGTAGAAACATGGCGGCACAAAATGGCGACTTCCATGTGAGGGGACCCTCTGTGTATGTAGATAAAGAAGTCTCTTTCGAAGGTAATAAAAAAATAACGGTTCATTAAAAAAGGTCTTTATACACCCCTTATAAAATAGTTTTGTATATTATTTTGCATTTCTGTCAAGAGATCCTTCTAAAAATTACACACTGCACCTTTAAATTACAACCTAAGGAGTTAGGTTTGTCTCTTTTGGGGTTAAAAATATACAGTAAACCAGCATTTTTTAAAGTATATATATTAAAAATATAGAGCCATTACAGCCAGACAAAAAAAAACATTTAATATGAACCTCTATGTATTAAAGTGTTTATTTAAGTTTCAATGATCATAACACAGAAACAAACTCTGTATTATAATAAATGTCATTCTAAGTATACCCGAGGATATTGACTTTTTTTTCATGGCTGTTTAGATTTGCATGACTCACTCTCAGATCAAAGCAGCAGCAGCGGGGGATTCAGTCACTTATCAATAAAATAGAAAGAGTCTGAAGTGAGTCCAGCATTCACAACACAAACACAGTAAATCTGACGTTAGGTTTATTTCTGGGTCAGTGGGGAGACTAATAAGAGCGATAGTAAAAGGAAAACAGCACACACGAGCAGATCCTGATCGGTTTCATCTGATAGACAATAAAAGAAGCAGAAATAACAGACTGTTATAATGGTTTATTTATGGACTTTCACACAAAACCTTCCAGAGAAAAACAATATAGAAATCTGTTATCACAGCAATGAAACAGCAGAAAGTTTACTGCCATCTTTCTCATCAAAACATGTGAGAAAAAGAATCAAATGCATTTCCTCCGGATCACAAAACACAACAGGGAATGAAAATAATCACTGGCAACCGGTGCGTTCGTCTGTTTGGGCACTATACAGAATCTACTTGAAAACAGAACTCAAATCTAAACTAATAAACGTGTTGAATATCTTTCAACAAATATTTTCGTAAAGTGAGATGATGTTTTGAAATTGAGCTGATAAATTATACAAGTGCAGCAAGTCTGTCAAATGCAAATTGCTTACATTGTTCATAAAAGATTTCTTCTAATAAGAGATGTGTGATGTTAGTATTATAAAGTTTCTGTTTACAAAATTCACCTCTTAATTCTAAACAAAGACTTTGAAATGTTTTAGTGCATCTTTTATTGACTCCAAACAGCAGGTTAAGTAAATCTGTCAGGCGTCAGTAATTGTGTCTAATGAGATGAACAGAGCCATGAAAGGAAGATGAAGGTTAACCATTCAAAGATCTTCATTTCTTTTGAATTCTCATAGATGAAGTGATCCATAGAAAAATGTCTGACCCCACAAATTCAATGTGTTTCCCACAATAATTCTCCTGAATACTGAACACTCTTCTGCATGTATATAACTATTAATAAATAGCAATACTTACACAAATGATAAACATTATCTCGTGATTGATCTTGGTAATAAAATGATTATTGTTTCAATCTGTTTTAATATCTGTGTGTACTGTTTATAGTCCAGTAGTCCATGGAGAGCCATTCCAGAGCATTTTAATTCATCTCAATGACAGATTGTTTGTTGTATGTTTGTTTTTCATCATCTGTGCTGTAAATGTGTGTGACCGATCATTCAAGAGTGACAGTAAGTGACACCAGGAGACCTGGAAAACACACACACACGCATTTCTTTACTAATGACTCTTTTAAAAGCAAGTCTTCAAAACAAATTGGTCCTGGGTGAGACATCAACAACAATATAATAAATTATTTGGTGTTTTTATTGTATATTGCAGTTCAATATGTAAATCATTATATGAGCAGAGCAACGGTTGTGGGTTTGATAGCAGGGAAATTCACATTAAAACAAAGTAGGTTTTGAATCTAGAAGAAACAGTACAAGTGTTGTGCACAGTGTATGTGTGAGAGCAGTCAGTGGATGTCTGGAGTCACATTAACACGAACAGATTAATGTGTGCAGATCTGACAGTGTGTGTGAATTCATGTGTAAGGCTTCATTCTGATAGAGATAAGTGCTGTCGTGAAACACAGGTTTCAGTCTAGACTAAAACATCACTGATGTCTGATACACTTCACATTACTCTCACTCACACACTGAAACACAAGCTAAAGAATTATAATCGATTACATAAAAACAAACTACACCAAATCACATATGAAATAATCACTTATTATCAGCATTTGATAACAAGCTTTTCTTTAAGTGTGTAAATATGTTATGATTTTTGTGTCCTGGGAGAAAACAAGAATAAAGGAGTAAATAAATGTTTATGCATCCAGGAATGATTTAATGTTAAGAGGTCTTTATGTTTGAGTACAATCACCTGCTTCACTTCAGTTAAATTTGTACAAGATTCCTAAACATCATGGACATCATGAGATCAAAGACTTTGGTTTGAGACCGTAAAGGAATCTGAATTGGTTCATTCTGTAAATTTAATCACACTATGCATGATGATTTAAGTATAAACAGCTGAACAGAAAGACACAAAGTGCAAAAGCTGTAAACATGAACACATGTTTTCTTTTCTTTATGTACTGCTGAATAAGCTGTAGGAGTTTTAGGCAATACTTATGTGTAGTGTATTCATATTTAAAGCACTTACGCCCTCGTGTGGTTTTTGCATGATACAACAATATAATATATATGAGTATTAATAATTAATATTATATTAATTCATTTATTGTATAAATAAACATAAATAAATAAGTTTTTGGCATTATAGTGCATTTGTTTAAGTACATTTTAACTTATGAATTTAATTGCACTTCCACCACCAATTTTTGATGACACCCATTATGACACCTCTAAACTGATATCAATGTGGTTGTTAATGGTTTTGCTTTTACTCTACAACATATTTTAATTGGAATACCCGAAGACTGCAATGTTAATTTTTATTTGCTTAATAACATTGTAATATTGGCAAAATATTTCATTCATAAAAGTAAGTAAATACCTTCCACTACTCATCGTATTCAAAAATTATTTCAAATGTTTTTCCAAAGCCCTTGATTAAATGAGAGGTCAGAGTGCAATAAAGCTGCATGATCTTTTGATATCACATGATTTATTGTGATATTGCCCTTAATTATTTTCCCTTTGTTTTTACTCTCTATCTAAGTTTATGTAAATTATGTATTTTTTATTTATATTTATTTATTTTCTTTGTCTTTTCTTAATAATTTTATTGATTATACTGTGTTGAGCCTTTCATTCCAATCTCTTCAAGTAGAATGAATACATTTACCTTTGTTGTATCTTCAATTTTGCATTTTTTTTTAAACATTTTATCATTTTGGACACTAGATGGCGATAGTGTCCATAAAACGACCTTAAGGGTTCTAGGAAATTGCCTGATGGTTAATTTGCGCTTTTTTATGTTTCCTATCTGTCACTTTTATTCTATCCTTTTGTGTATTTATCAGTAAACTATTTAATTAGAATAAAGTTACAATTAAATAGTTTGAATCCCTATTAAAGGTTTACAAAAATGAGCTAATGGTTCTTTGAACGATTTAAAATGTCTCAATAAGCCACTTAAATAATTTCAACGTTTTCCCTGCAGTTTAGGTTATGTTATCAAAGCATCAGAAGTAATAAAACGTCTTTCGATTATTTTTTTATGACATGTTAATTAAGTTTTTCTGTCAGGCGCACGCAGGTCAGACTGACGGGGTCTTATGTAAGAGGCGCGCGCGAGGCGGAGCGTCATTCACCCGGTGGCTGATAGTGTATAAAGTTGTCATATTTTCATCTGTCACGTCAGTTTTTAATGTCAGATCATGAATTTGTTTTAAGGTCGAGTTTCGTATTATTTACAACCATTGCCTCAGGAAGCGTAAGAGCGCGGAATATCGACCAGTGATCAGTTATCGATCACCATGCCGCCCGTTGAGAATGAGACTGGTCGCGAGCAGATCCGATTACGGATCAAAGATCTGATCGATTCTAATCAGGTGCTCGTGTTCAGTAAGAGCTACTGTCCGTACTGTCTCAAGGTGAGTGAACGTTCGAGAGAAATTCACGATATTTCAGGTTAAAAGTTACTTCTTGAGCTTTTTTAATGCGTTCATGACGTATGTAAGGGTTCTGAGATTTTGATGACATTTTAAACGTCATTAAAATGTCTAACTTAAGTTATTTTGAGTTTTTGTGTACAACCTTGTATTTGTCAGGGCCACATGTTTTGACAGTGACTGAAAAAAATTTGAAATGTGTACATTAAGTTTACTTGTGTAGGTGCTATTTAAGGGTTAATTTTAAAGAGATTGTTCTCCCGAAATAAAAATTCTGTCGTCATTTTATCACCCTCATGTTGTTACAACACTGTTTAAATTTCTTTGGTCTGATGAACATGAAGGAAGATATATTGAGAAATATTTGTAACCAAACCGAGCTGTCTCTTTAAGTCTGCTTTATCATTATATCGGTTTAGGGTTGTGTGTAGGGGATAGGAAATATTACCCTGGTAAAAATAACAGTGTTTGGGATGTTTTTTATACAAATAGTGAAACAGATCTGTGTGTACTTGTTGTCCAAGCACAAATGAATAACTTGGGCGAGACATTTCTTACTCAAATATCTCTTGAAACCTGTTTTGTTTATTTATAGTTACATATAAGTTTAGTTTAGCAAAATGTTTAATGGCATGTAGGATGGTTAAGATGTCGGTGTGGTAGCTTCCTAGACAGAAGTTCTGGGAATGTTCAGTTATATGTGGATGTGGTTTGTTTAGTCTGATGTTTGTAATTTAGTTAAATTATTGGTACATATTGGCTATAAGATGTTTTACAAAATAAAATTATTCTTAAATATATGTTTATATGTTGCTATTAAAAAGTTATTCTCATCTGAAAATGACTAAAGTTGTATGGTAAGGTTTGGTAAAAGATAGATGCACCAATATATCGGCCAATAATCCGTATCAGACGATAAAAGCAATTTTTTACAGCCGATAGTCATGGTGAATATATCCTTCCAATCAAAAGAAACAGGAAAATGCATTGAATTTGAGCTTTGTATATAGAAAATGTAAAGAAACATCACTTGTATAATGTTCGATATTAATGGTCATTATATGAATGAATAACATTCAGAAAATGTAATCTTCAGAGTTAAGTTAATGCAAGTTTACCCACCAAACTATCAGTATCGGGTGATATCAGTCAGAATAATCAGCTATCGGTGAAAATGTTAATATCATAAACGGTGTGTTTCTTTTTCCTAAAATTGTATTATTGATTATTTTCATTTTAAGTCAATAAAAGTGTGCATAAAGTCTGTTTATCCATTTTTTACACATCAGTCATTAAATCATTGTCACACAGATATATTTTACTCATCTCTATCAGTGGTTATTTATTACTTCTCTGTGTTACCGTGAGTTTATTGTAATGTTTGAATAAGATGATAAAGGACAATACTTTGTCGTCATGTTCATGTTATGTTCCTATTGTTAAACGTGACTCGACTAAAATCCTAACATAGTTTTCTTTCATTTCAGGTGAAGGAACTCTTCAAAGAGCTGAATGTGAAATGTAACGCTATAGAGCTCGACCTGATGGGTAAGATCCCAGGAACTGTCAATCATTTGCATATTTCATGGCGTATCTTAAACAGAAATGAAGAACACAAAGATATCAACTATTTTTAACTTGATGTTGTTTTTATTCATTGCTACAAAAGCTATTGTTTTTATGTATGCATTGAGAGACCACTTTCAAAAATGAACTAGTTTCACATGAGTTTTACTTTGTTTAATGTCATTTTACCTTTGAATCTTTCTTTTTTTAATATGCGAGTACAGTGGATTGCATAACTCGATTTTAAAGGCGTAGTTCTTCCTGATGTGTAAGTTTACTAAAGTCAGTTTAAAAGAGATTTCAGTATTTCCACTTTATCTAGTGTACTGATTGATATTTATGTAATGTTCTTGACTTTTTTTGCTCACCTGTCTGAGTCAGTGCTGAAATGATGTCCTTTAGTCTCTAAACATTAACTTCAGAGTTCAGCGCAATGTTCAAAGCACGCATTGAGACCTGCTGAGTCACTCCAGCGTTACTAATGTCTCAAATCATCTTCACATTCATGATCTTTACCCCTAACGTGACCCTGATCGTTCTGCTTTACTGTGAATTTTATCATTATAGCCATCATGACTGTATGACAAATATCTCGTAGCCGTTAAACTGATTATCTCTGTGCATTTGGCACCAGAAGTTAGTTTCAGCAGCAGGCCTGATCCACATCTGATTTGATTATCCGTCCTGGAGAGCAGATGATGTGATGGTGTAAGATGAGCTGTGTGATGAACGATCATGTCTGATCTGTGTTTCAGAGGACGGATCCAACTACCAAGACCTGCTGCATGAGATGACCGGGCAGAAAACCGTCCCCAGTGTTTTCATCAATAAGAAACACATTGGCGGCTGTGACAACACTTTAAAGGTATACATTTACTGTATTTGCTGTCGTCCCCCTTGCATGAGCATCTGTCTAGAGACATTGTTTTAGCGATGTCTGATCCACTTTGAAGCTCAAATGTTAAACAAGAGAAGACATCGAGGTATTGCCACAGATAACATTTGGACCGTATTTTAAATCTGGAGCATTGGTTTGATGTTTATGGTTGAGGTCATGATCCGACTTTCATCTGGGTTTCAGCTATCAACATATGAATGCGTGCACCTGTATATCTGCATCACTTTGGGTTTATGGTGGCCAAAGTCTGAAGTCGATGGTTTTGTGATTCTTACAGAAACCTTTAGATGATCCATCAGTTGTCTGAATCAAACATGCGTATTGACATATAACATTATCGTGATAAAATGCAGAAGTTAAAAAAAATACCTCAATTCACTCCAGAGACTTCAAATAAGATCTCAAATATGTTAAAGAAAATATCATTAAAGTTCTGTCCTGATTTACTCTCGACCTCATCTAAACCGCAAGCTGTTTTTCCTCCCTCGGTTAATCGATCTGAATAATGCACGAGTGCCTCTTCACAATGGCTCTTATCTGTGCCATTGCTAATGATTGTCTGGTTGTCACGGTAACAGGCTCACAAAGATGGCGTCCTGCAGCAGCTGCTGGGTGAAGGGAGCGAGGTGTACGACTATGACCTCATCGTCATTGGAGGCGGCTCTGGAGGCCTGGCGTGCTCAAAGGTGAGGCGTCAGCTCATGAACGTAGTCATAGACCAACATTGCGGCCAGGCCGTTTATCAGATTATCAGATAATGAGTTTTTGCACATAGTGTCCTGTTCTCGTCCAAACAGGAAGCAGCGGTTTTGGGTAAGAAGGTCATGGTTCTGGATTATGTCGTCCCGACGCCGAAAGGCACGACCTGGGGTAAAGAATGAGTTTTAAATGTAAATATATACGTTAAAAGTGTAAATGTTTGCATTTTTGTTAAGGTACGGTTGTGTGTTTGTAGGTCTGGGTGGCACGTGTGTGAATGTGGGCTGTATACCCAAGAAACTCATGCATCAAACGGCACTGCTGGGCACAGCCATGCAAGACGCACGCAAGTTCGGCTGGGAGTTCAGTGAACAGGGTGAGAAACAGTGCTTGTCCATTTTGTGTTACATGCTGATAATAACTGGGTTTTAAAAATGCTGTGTTTAAAAAACAGTTATGACAGGATGTGTTCATGAAAGGGTTACAGTTGTGTTGTAATGTTGTGATTTCTGAGCTGAAGTCTTTGGGTTAAAAAGAGGAAATTAGTCTGACAAATGATGATGATGAAATGTGGGAATTTAAGATTTCATGTGATGCAACCTACGAACTCTTTTGTGAATATTATAAGACTGTGATAACTCTGTCTGAATTAGACAATGAATAAAAAAGGCAGGAAGTTCTTCCCACACACAAGCCAATGATCATAATGTTGTTGCTTTATTGGATTTCTGAGGTTTAATGCAATGTTTAATGATTCTTTTAATGCAGTTTGTTGTTTTTTTTTTAGTGACCCACAACTGGGAGACGATGAAAACTGGTGTAAATAACTACATCGGTTCATTGAACTGGGGCTACAGGGTTGCCTTGCGTGACAAAAACGTCAATTACGTCAATGCGTTTGCAGAGTTTGTGGAGCCACACAAGATCAAGGCAAGTGTGTTTCAATAACATTAAATATAATATTCATATAAGTACACGCGCACACACACAAACTGAATATTACAAAAGAGATGGCATTGTTTTTATGGTTAGTAAACTTTCATAACATAAGAAATAAGTAATTAACTTTTCAGTAGATGTGAAGTGGAAAGTTTTGATAACTAACACACAGTTATAGCTCTTTAAACTGGGGTCACACTAGACCAGCATCATATCCAGATCATAACCGGTTGTAGAAGCCGGATATGATTTCGGTTCAATTAATTGCTTTCGGACTAATTTTGAATGGGCATTGGGGTGGTTTTGTTACAAAGACGGAAGTCAAAGCCCAAATGAATGCTGGGTAATAAGTTTAATTTCGTCTTTTAATATAAGTGAATTTGTATTTTTTTTTAACGGTGACATAGAATGATTGAACGGGGTATTTATCCTTGTTCTGTGATGTGACGTGGACAACAAAATTTTGGTTGGGTCTGTAATGCCTTGGAAGCTTCCTAAAAACCTCTCTCAGAAATTAGTGTGGGGGATTTAAACGCGTGATTTTGCACCTATTTGGCGTCCCATCGGGCTTAACTGGCAACCTCAATATGAAATGCAAGCACTTGATGCTGATTGGCTGTCTTTTCTGCCATTTAAATGAATGTAAAATTCGCCATCTTCAGAACACGGACAGACAAAATATTACAGATAGAAGAGCACATCTCGAAATGCGACTTTGCGAACACTGCTGCAATTTACTTCCCGTTGGAGGCGAGAGGCCGGATGTATGTAAATAATTTTGAGGGAATTAAATGAGAGTGTGGGGGGGTGAGATGCATTTTACGTAATATGTATCCGTTGTTCAGATTGGGCCACTTTCTGGGGGACATTTCTAAAGGAGGAATTTCTATGAAACTGAGATGTTCAGAATGTTTAGCACTTTTCGTATGTTTGTGAATACGGGTAGACTACCGTTATTCAACTAAGACAAATTAAAACATTTTTTCATTCTCTGTCACCTTTTAAAATAGTAATAAACCCCAAACTAAACATCTGTTTTAAAGTAAGAGGGGAAATCCAAGTTTTTGTTATTGTAACAATGCATTTTTATCACTTTAATATCAAAATGGTTGAAACACTAACTGATAAAATGTAAAAAAAAAGCATCTACCAAATGTGTAAATGTAGTGCCTTATAGCTATAATAAGAGAATAAGAGAAAAAATCGAATTGAGTAAATATTTCTTTTCTCAAATTTGCCGATTAATCGAAAAAATAATTGCCCGATTAATCGACTATGAAAATAATCTTTAGTTGCAGCTCTACTGTTATTTTTAGTATTTTCCCTACCCAGGGTTCCAACTGGTCTTTGAAATCCTTGAAAATTTGTGAATCTGGGGGGGGGGAATTCAAGGCCCTGGAAAGTTATTAAAAAGGAACATAAATAGATATAGGTCATTGAAAGTGCTTGAATCTATGTTGTGCAAGAAATATCTATTTCTCTGGAAAAAAAAATCCATATTATTCCCTATATAGTGTAGGATGACATCATAAATACTCTCTTTTTTTTTTTTGACTTTTTTAGTCAGGTTTTTATCCATACCAACATGCTTTTTTGCATAGTTGTGTTTGACACCATGAAAACTGTAACAACGTATCTTACAAGGTAACACAATGTAACCTTGCTGTCACTTGAAGTAAATCCCCACATTAAGTGCTTGAATTTGAGGGTATTGGACCTGGAAAGTTCTTGAAAGAAGTTTACCAAGGTGTGGGAACCCTACCTACCAGAAAGGTCACACTTTGATGTATTGAATATCTGTTGGTCTTACACTGTCACATGCTGCGTATTCGAAGGTCAAAGTTCACCCAACTCGAACTTTGGAATGCAGTGAAATATGAACTTTTCACATTTCCGGTCTGAAGCATTCGCATGTGAAAGTCAATGAAAGAAAGTCTAGTGTGACCGTACCCTTACTGAGCTATGATGACATCACTGCACATCACCCATAAATGATCCTTTGGCGTCTTTTCCCAGAAGGATGGCATGTAATACTTTGCTTTTATTTTCATTAAAATTTTAATTAAAAAAACCAAGCGTCTTATTTGTTGTTCTGTGTTGTAAATATAGTTATCGCTGAACGTCTTTAACCATCAGCTGTGATTAGATTAACCATATAGCACAACATCACGTGTCTTACTGCACTGCAATTTATGACACTAAACTCATTAGTTGTATTAATGTCCAGATGCTGTGAGTTAGTTTAACTAATCTTTTGTTTACTCTTATTAGGCGACAAACAAGCGTGGTAAAGAGATGTTTTATACGGCAGCTAAGTTTGTGGTGGCGACAGGAGAAAGACCTCGTTACCTGGGCGTCCCTGGAGATAAAGAGTACTGCATCACCAGTGAGATGATCTTCATAAACGCTCCCCGGAGACGAGATCAAACCTTACATATCAGTTCCAATCATTAATCACCCACATCAAACAAGGGTTTAGTTAGTTTGTATAGGTTTAAAATAATACAACAAAGCCTAGATCAAACACAAAGTCTTATTACAGCAAATAAAGCAGTTTATCTTTGTTTGAGACAAAATATATAGATTTGATGGTTCAACGTGCTACTTCTATTGGTTAAGGGGATAATTCAGCCAAAAATGAAACTTACCCAATGATTTACTCACCTGCAAGCCATTCTTGATGTTTATTATTATCTATAATCAGGTGAACACAATCAAAGTTTTATTAGTAAATGTCCTGGCTCTTCCAAGCTTTATAGTGGTACTAAATGGTGCTTATGTTTTGATTATTTTTGCCACATTAGCATCGATTGCAATCATAAGGCCTTTTTTAACCTCCTGGAGCCGTGTGAATGGACTTTTTTGGCCTTTAAATCTAAAGCACCATTTACTACCATTATAAAGCTTAGAGGAGACAGGACATCTTCTAATATAACTCTGATTGTGTTTGTCTGAAAAAAGATAATGATATAAATGAAGGATGGCTTGCGGGTGAGTAAATCATGGGGTAATTTTAATTTTTGGGTGCACTATCCCTTTAAGAGCACTTTAAAATAGACAGACCTCACTGTGACTGTTTAGAAGTAGCACTTAAATTTACTCTGAACGTTTGTGTGGCTTTAGCATTTGTCATTTATCAGAAGAGGAACAGCATCTGTGGTTTTCACAATGTTGACTTTTGTCTTCGTCAGTCTTTATGATGCTTAAACATTTGTCTTGATTTTAAAAGAGGAATAAAGTTCATCTCTCTTATTTTATTATAATTTATTAATTATTATATACTTGTTGTATCCTCATTCATTCTCTTTCGTGTTTCCGCAGTGATGACCTGTTCTCCTTGCCCTACTGTCCCGGGAAGACTTTACTGATCGGAGCGTCGTACGTCTCTCTGGAGTGTGGCGGCTTTCTGGCCGGTTTGGGCCTGGACGTCACTATCATGGTTCGCTCCATTCTGTTGCGAGGGTTCGACCAGGACATGGCCAATCGTGCGGGTGAATACATGGAGACTCACGGAGTTAAATTCCTCAGGAAGTTCGTTCCTGTCAAGGTGTGTGTGTGGTGTTATGACACGAATCTGAAAGTATTAGCCGCTATCTGATGCAGCTTTAGTTAAGACATGACGATGATTTCATGCTGATGTGATTGTTTCTTAGATAGAGGAGCTTGAAGCTGGAACACCGGGCCGACTGAAGGTGACGGCCAAATCTACAGAGACTGATGAAATCATCGAGGGAGAATACAACACTGTGAGTTTGTGATCGTGACATCTGAAAACTTAATACATTGCTTTGCCTGTCTGCTGCTTACATTAGCAACATCATAACTGCCACACAGCTCTCAAACGTTATGTAGGCAAGAAAATTGATCTTTTATATATTTGTTTCATTTGATATTGCAATAGAAATATATAGATTACATCTCAGAAGGAACCTTTGACAACAGACATCATTTGGTTATTGCAGTCATTTGCTATGTTTTGGATCAGAGCCCATAACTTAAAGACATTTAAGGCACACACATTGAGTGCGTTTACATGCACAGACAAAGTGGATAACTGGCAAAAATCTGCTTATTACAGAAACGTGTTTTCATGCGTTTACATGCAAATCAATAAACCGGCTATGCAGACAACGGCGTTTACATGGATTTGGAAATTTGTCACGTTTCTCGCAGACAGTGATGTATGTGTAGTCGTTTAAAAAGCCGATGGGAAATCTGTCTTAAGCTGTTGTAACTCTTCTCATCAGGGTTTCCACGGGTCCATGAAAGTTTGTGAATCTGGGTGGAAAATTCAATGCCCTGGGAAGTTTTTGAAAATATACATGCATAGATACAGGTCATTAAAAGTGTTTGAATCTATTTTATGCTAATTTTAAGTTTTCTGGAAAAAGTGTAGGGAAATATCATAAAATGTCTAGCCTTTTAAGCACACGTGCTAAACTGTTCGCTTTAAATGCATATGTGTGTGTGTGTGTATATATATCAAACATTCCAAAATGCTTTTTTGCATAGTTGTGTTTGACGCATGAAAACGTCTCGGGTTACGTATGTAACTGTTTTTCCTTGAGAAGGGAACGAGACGCTGCATCTCCCTATTGTCTTTGGCAATATTTTAGATAGCGATATACTTCCTGGCTCCCGCGTCACCCTGTCTTTGTCGTTAAGCCTCACCATTGGTTGAATTTGATATACACATTCAGACGCACTTAGCCCTGGAGGCGTCCCCAAAGTGTCACGGCAGTGGCGCAGCATGAGTTCCCTCGAAAGGGAACTGTAACAATGTATCTTTCACAGTTTATCTTTCACAAGCAGAGACATGCGCACATGAATAAAACTGCAGGAAAGTCGGTTAAGGTGTTTGCATGCAACGCAAAATCGGGGTAATGAGCACAAAGCTACCTGTGACGATCAGTTTTTGCTTACGCTGTTTGTGGGCTTTCCACGAAAAAAGAAAAACTTTTATTTGTTTACATGACCCCACACATTATCAGTTTATTACGCTAAAAAGGGCTCGTTATAGTCATGCGTAGGTCCTACGGCGTAGCAGCGACGGCGTAGGTTCCACGTCGGTTTTCATTTATACTTTTGCGTCGTCGTCCGCGTCGACGTGCAAACACGCGCGCGACCGCTGGTAGGCAGTATCCACGCGTGCAACCACAGTAGCAGCACAAACGTGAAAGAATAAGCAGCTTAGCAAGTTAACCCACAAACGAAGAAGAAACAGCAACTTGTTGTGTATAATTTGAGAAGACCAGCAATGATGGAAGTAAATAAACAGCGACTTTTGATGCAGTTTGAGTTAAATCACTCCTCAACTTGCCCCATCTTTGTTTTCACCGTCACAAACGGAAATACCTATGACGCAGTTTTTTTACCTGACGGGAGGGGTTCTGGTGGACCAATCGCAGCGCTTGCGGTCCGCTTGGATCTGACACGCTGTTAAATTTTTTGTGAGGTGCGCTTCAGGCTACGCAGAGCTACGCACAGGCTACGGATAGCCTACGCCGTAGCTACGGCGTAGAACCTACGCACGACTATAAATCG
The DNA here is from genome assembly GCF_027580225.2 of Misgurnus anguillicaudatus. NCBI lineage: Eukaryota > Metazoa > Chordata > Actinopteri > Cypriniformes > Cobitidae > Misgurnus > Misgurnus anguillicaudatus. The sequence goes on along the minus strand of NC_073344.2, from coordinate 27,893,399 downwards.
CCCTTTAGACTGTGCATGTAAACACACGAGTCACTGTGTATTTTATATTTCTTGTCTGGCTCTATTATTTTCTATTATTGTGTGTCACTTTATTCATTTATTTTATAGACCTTTTACGAGTAGACGTCACAGTTATGTCACTGCAAGCTGTGTGTGCAATGTGGTGGCAGAAAAACAGTGAAAATGAATTGCACACGAGTGAACGAACAAGATAACTCACAGGAAAATATGTAAGAAATATTACACTAAAAGGATTCATGGGGGAAGACTTCAACAGAACACCGGATCCATAACAATCACAATTACTACAGAGCTGTCACTTTCTGCAACCAGTTGGGCTCCGCCCACAAAAAAACTCATCTCTGTTTGCAAACACGCAAATGGTCTATTAGTCAAAGTTATTTTCTGTGGTAATCCTCATTACACCACAATCACTCCCAGTAGAGTTTACATTATGCCATTTGGCAGACGCTTTTATTCAAAGCCACTTATAGTGCAGTACAAGTTTTACATTATTATTAGCCTCTGGGTATAAACCCATGACCTTTTACATTGCTAATGCTGTACAGGAGATAAGCTTATTGAACCACAAATCTGCAATAATGTAACTGATCTTAAACTGGAACATGAGTGTTTGTTTAACACAGTCTCTGTGTCTCTCTGTCTCTCAGGTATTGATTGCAGTTGGTCGTGATGCCTGTACGGGTAACATTGGACTGGATAAAGTTGGAGTTAAAGTCAACACTAAGTATGTCCACTCCTTCCTTGCACCACATTTCAACCATGACTCCTTCCTGCATTTATTCACAAAGACTTTGTTGTCATGGTAACACAAGAGTGGGTGTGGACAGCCTGAGGGAGGGCGGGGATTGTAAAGTATCACGGTGAATCAGCAGTTTTCTTACTAAAACAACAAGACTTCAACTGAAAACAAATGTAGTGTTTATACAGTTCACTGTGTTACAGGACTGGTATGTGAGAATACACATGTAAATATTTACACTTTTAAAGATTTGTGTGTGTGTGTGTGTCTATACATTAGAGATTAGAGACTTCAGAATGATTCAAACAGTCATATGATTTATAATGACCTCTATACACACATGCATACATGACTCTTATATTTCACCTCCTGTCTGAATCATCTGAACGACTCGTGAGTCTTTGAATCATGTTGTTTCTCTGTTAACACATGCAAGCTCATTGCATCTTTCTGACGTATGTATCTGTACTAAAGATGTCAATCTTTCTCAATAAGTTGAGTTGAGTGTCATTGCTGCTGCGCTGAGATATTTAACATCTGAACTAAAGTGTGTTTGACAGCAGACTTCAGGTCGTTTTGTGAGCATTAAAGCTTTTCTAAAACCTGATCCAAGCTCAGCTAAAAACCTGTCTGGACTTCTGTTCAAATGAAATGATAGCAATAAAACAGGCTTAAAGGGGACATTTTACAAGACTTTTTTTAAGATGTCAAATCTTTGGTGTCTTCAGAGTACATTTGTGAAGTTTTGGCTCAAAATATCGTATAGATAATTTATTATAGCATGTTTAAATTGACACTTTGTAGGTGTGAGAAAAAATGTGCCGCTTTTGGGTGTGTTCTTAAACAGGGTTTCCACATTGTGTTAAAATTTAAAATCAAAATTTAAGGCCTTAAAAAGTTTTAAATTCGCTGATCAAGGTCTTAAATAATTGCCTGTTGTTTGCGTATCCTGTGCATTAGATGCGCCAACGTTTTTTATCTGTCATCATTATTGTCATTGTAAATGCTTTTGGCCACTTAGGTCTTTTTTATTACCATAAAATACTAGATTACATCGTCATCATCAATTCCCAAAATAATTGTTAATGAAAACCCTCGAATGAATTAAATTAAATAAAAGGCTATTTTCTATTCATATATTTTATTATAAAGGATTTCCTAAAACTTTGTCCTGAAGTCTCAAGGGGAAAAACTTAATCTTAAAACGTAATATTAGCAAAGTGTAAAAATCTTGTCTCTTCTTATTCTTATGAATCTCCTGTTTTGTATTGTGGGGTGTCTTGTCACACCCCAAGAAAATACATCTTGTTTTTTGTCATGAAAGATAAAAGGTCTTAAAAACACATGGATGCATTCACAATGGAATATAAAATTGGATTAAATTTTATCCATAATGATCTTAAAAATTCTTATACTTAACCTGATGAAACCTGCAGAAACCCTGTTTAAATACAAATGATCCCTGCACCAAGATCTGTGGTTGGATAGTGCAGATTAATGGGCCAGATTATCCCCTTCTGACATCACAAGGAGAGCCAAATTTCAATAAGCTATTTTTTCACGTGCTTTCAGAGAATGGTTTACCAGAACTTAGTTACTAGGTTGATCTTTTACACATTTTCATTTGATAAAAGCACTGGGGGCCCAATTATTTAAGCACTTAAACATGGAAAAGATTTTCACAGTATGTCCACTTTAATTTGCAAAAGTGATTTTCTGTTTATTTTACTTCATTCTCATATAACTAAACTAAATAAATTTTACCCAACGTGCTGTTACTGGGACTGTAAATCTTTTAATAAATCTGGTTTCCAGCTCCACCAGTCTGAATAATCCACTTCTCTGTTCTCCACCCAGAAACGGGAAGATTCCAGTTAATGATGAGGAACAGACGAATGTTCCTCATATCTACGCCATTGGAGACATTCTGGAGGGAAAGTGGGAGCTGACGCCTGTTGCCATCCAGGCAGGAAAACTCCTGGCTCGCCGCCTCTTCGCTGGATCCTCGCTGAAGGTCCGTCGTGGTCTTTAAAAAGCTTTCGACAGAAACTGTGTCAGCTCACGCGATTACTGATCTGTTTTTTATCCACTGACAGTGTGACTATGTGAACGTCCCTACTACCGTCTTCACTCCTATGGAGTACGGCAGCTGTGGTTATCCTGAGGAGAAAGCTGTGGAGATCTACGGCCAGGAGAACCTTGAGGTGCCTCATCAGACTGGAAATATATATATATTATAATGATAATAAGGGAGTTTTAATGACGCTGGTTTTGTATCTGTAGGTCTATCACAGTTTGTTTTGGCCGCTGGAGTTCACTGTTCCCGGCCGGGACAACAACAAGTGCTACGCCAAGATCATCTGCAATAAACTCGACAACGTAAGGCAAACATCCGTCCACTTTAACCCTGCTTTCAAAAGAGTTTTGTCAAATGTTCTTTTAGTTTTGAGTATACACTGGGGATGATAGCTTTTTTTTTTTCAAAATAACATGATTATTATTTTAATAAGTGTTTGTCTTCAATAAGACCATGTGTGACTGATGTGATCCTGTCTGTGTAATCCAGGTTAAATCTAATGATGAGACGTGAAGCATCAAAGTTTGATTTTACATTGATTTCATGATCTTACTCCGTCAATATTAAAGTAAAAAAAATACACTATTTTGGATGGTTTGATGTAGAAAACAGTTAATCACAGAAAATGTTAGATCTGTTTTGATTTGTTGAAGAGCATCTTTATAATCTAAACACATGTAACTTCAGAAATGAATTATGAGAGAATGATGTTGTCGGACAAGCATTAATATAATTCTCTGTTGATTCCTGGTTTCAGGATCGTGTAATTGGCTTTCATTATTTGGGTCCTAACGCTGGTGAAGTCACGCAGGGATTTGGTGCTGCCATGAAATGTGGGATCACCAAAGATCAACTAGACAACACCATCGGCATTCATCCCACCTGTGCTGAGGTATGCATTGAATTGAGTTGTGCGTGTGTAAATGCATGTTTTACAGTCATCAAGTAATCCTGTTATCCCGTTTTCCCCCAAATCATTTACATCATTAACATTAAAGGCACACTCTTTTTATGACTAAAATAACAGTAAAGGGTAAAAAATAATTGCCAAAAATTTTAACGGATAAAACGGAATTTGCAAAAATTTAAATGGAGAAAACGGAATTTGGGAAAAAATAAACCAGATTTTACAGGGCCCTATATATACTTGAAGTGGATATTGTTTATATATCTATCTATAATAGACAGGTATCCAAACTGTATTCATTCATCCAGCCCTTTTCTAACAATAGTTCAATTATAAATGGATACAAATGTCTAAATATGTGAGAAACAGCAGCACATTTATGACAAAAAAACTTTTTTTATATTTGACCCAGTCTGTAATAACCATACTACAGTTTCAAAATCAAATTCTGAGATAATGAGCAGCAAATTCTGATTTTAGTCATTCATTTCAATCTTTGACGTGACCTTATTCAATTAATATTAAAGTAAGATGTGAACAAAAATACATTTGACACATAATTTTTGATAAGACAGGCACATTTATTTTGTTGGCAGCGAGCAATCATTCGTGTGTAGCCGATTTAAAACAACGGCAAGAATTGCGCTAACGTTAGCGGTTTTCATATCGTAAGTGCTGAGGTGTTCGTTATAACACAGCGTTACAATTAACCCCGCTGGGTCAAAATATTTTTAAAAAAATTTCTAAGAGCTGCAGACATATTTCAAAATGTTGCTGTTTTAGTCAACAAGACACTGATTAATATGACATAGCATTGGATTTGGTATCTTACACACCCAACTTAAAAAATTTACTTGGATGCCACCAAAACACTCGTTCATCAATAAATCTCTGAAAAAACATTATACATTTACAATAATTTGCAGGACATCGTCTTTCAGCAAAAAAAAAAAAAAACAGAAAAACAAAACGCTTAACCTTGTGCAACAAAGTTAGTTTTTGCCCTGCGCACCCCTACATACATGACTAATCTCCCTTTTAAAACGGGACACAGCAGTCTCAAGTCTCGATGTCGTTTTAAATTGGAGACGGAGCAGATGCAGTCCGCTTTCACTACACAAGAAAAGCGGGGATTTCCTTTCCGCGTATCATGTGAAACACCCATAATTTGCATATTCATAGATCCACGTTACTGAATAAGGTCAGGGTGTAAAGTGAAGGTATTTGCACGCTGGGTCTGAAATATTCATCTGAAATGTACACATGTAAAAAAATAAATACCACCTTGTGTTGTGTACACGCGTACCTCTGAAACTTTTGTCTGTTATAAAACATATTCAGATCAGATTCAGTTTTCTGCGTTGGTTTGTGTGCATGAAGAATTTGTAGGGTGATGAATACGAAAAAATGCATGCAAAAATTGTGGACTACAGTGTGCAAAAACGTTACATTCAAGCCATTTTAATGCATAAAAAAAAAACTTTCACATGAGTTGTTTTGATGCTTCAGATGAGTTTTATTAATAAAATGATCAACTACAGGATTATATTACCTATAAACATTTTTTCTCCCTATCGTGAAGCATCATATTAACCACATATTAACATTTTCTTGCACCTTTTCTTTCTCCAGATCTTCACCACTATGGAGGTGACCAAAAGCTCAGGTGGTGACATCACTCAATCTGGCTGCTGAGGTTAAACCCTGCTCGTTTAACAGGCTGTCAGTTACTAGTTGAAACTAGTTAATACTGGTGATCTTCCCTCTCCTCTCAGCTTATAAACATCGAGTCTTTTAGTATTCTTTCTCAGGTCATCCACAAACACATCAGATTAATGTGATGCCGCTCTGATCTCAGGAGCCTCTCGTGTCTCTGTAGTTTTCCTGTGTCCTCATCCCTTCAGAAACCATCTGGATCCATTCCTGCTCGTGATGGAAGAGTCCAGAAGGAATTTAGTGATGGGTGAAGTCTGGGCAAAAATGAATGAGACACGATGATGGCTCTTCAGAGGCGGAGCTTCATTAGATTCAAAGAGACCAATGGTGAGGTGAGGAGCTGGTGATTGACAGCCTGTTAGACAGCGGGGTTACTCTGCTTACATCCATCGACAAAGTCAGAAATGCACCAATGAGTGTCTGTGATTCACATGTACAAAGTTATACGCACACACTCGATCACTCGTGGTGCTCTTTGACGTTTTAGCCCGTAATGCACGTTTAGTGGAGGGCTGGGACTGATGTTTTTCTGCACTTTGACGTAACACACATATTTACATAAACTCGTATAAACTGATATAGTCGGCTGCATGATGCTTGATTCTTCAGCTGTGGCCTTTAGACGCACATGACTGCTGTATAACATGAGCTCATTTACTTATTATGGTTGTCGAAGTCTATTTTTCTATATTTAATAGGTTAGATCATGTATTTGCCATCAGTTGCTTCAGAAGCACCGACATTCCACTCTTGGATTGTTAGAAATGGGATTTTACGTCCCCGTTTTGTTATTTTTCAACGTAGTGCTCGAGTAACTAAGAGAAAAGAACTGAGAGCACATCAAATGCTGCACGTTTCTCACTTAAAGTATTGAAACTTAAATCCTGTCCCTGAAAGGTGGACTTGCAAACTACATTTTGTAGTCTGTGATGTCTATCAAAGCACTTAAAAATGACAGAAAAGAATCTGTATGTCCATATTTTTATACATATTTCTTCATGACTGGCTTGAATGTTCTTGGAGTTTGATTGATGTTCACGTAGCTGTTTTTCTTCTGGATTGTTCCTCCGTATCATTTTGGCTTTGAGGATTGTTAGTATTTAAGGGTCAGAGCTGATTTATCTGTTGAATGTACAAACCTTTCTACCAACTCACTGTTTGTCATTCTAGTCATAAACTTTAATAAACTATTTACTCAAACTTGTTTCTTTACGCTTTATGTTTATCCAAGAGAATAAAGATGTTGCATAAATGTCATTTTTATATAATGGATGTTAATTTCTGAATCAACCAATGGGATGGTTTGTTTAAAGGGGACATTTCACAAGACTTTTTTAAAGGGACAGTAAGTAGGACCTTCCCCCATCTAGTGGTGAAATTGTGTTTTGCATTCAAAAGAATAGTGCTCTCTAGCGCCTCGCTTTTCCAAATGCGTGTTGCAACCACGGTAGCCGTTATGAACTTGCTCTCCGTGTCTGTTTCAGCTGGTTCACGTGTTCTGAATGAAAACACGTTGCGGAAATGCGCTGCGGTAGGCTAGTGCTTTTTGTTCAAACTCTGCTATTATAGTTTAATACATAAATATAGTTAATAAAGAGATGAAATTCTAAGCTTACAAAGAAAAGTCAGATCATTGGCAGAGATCATTTGACACCAATGAGGACATATTTATGAATAATGACATTGATTTTGACTAATAAAAAAACTACACTTTGTCCCTAAAAGATAAAAATAATTTTTGGTGTCCTCCGAGCACATACTCTGAAGTTTTAGCTCAAAATCAGCTGATGAAATGCAAATACTGATCGCCATAATGGTGCTTTTTTGAAATTTAAACTCAATTGTGCTGTCAATTATTTTTTTTCTCTGCACTAAATGGCAGTGTCATGGTTGGATAGTGCAGGTTAAGGGGCGTTATTATCCCCTTCTGCCATCATAAAGAGAGCCAAATTTAGTTATTTTTACACATGCCTGCAGAGAATGGTTTATCCAAACTAAGTTACTGGGTTATTCTTTTTTCACATTTTCTAGGTTGATAGAAGCACTGGGGACTCAGTTATTGCACTTAAACATGGAAAAAGTCAGATTTTCATGATATGTCCCCTTTAAACAACACAAGATGGGATGGGGCTTTACGGGTGATAATGACCTCTCTAAAGTTTGTGCTTTGTGGTGGCACAGAAATAACTTGCCCTTTAATTCTTAGATCAGTAAATTGTGCCGTATAAATGAAATCGATAATGCTGTAGTGAAAATCTCTCTTCACCCCAAACGTCTGTATTAAACTCTGAGGCTTTCGTTCACGTCAGACACGTGATTGATTTATGAATATTCACATACATGCAGTGGTTATAAAACACTTCATTCAATTCCTGGACAGTAACAAAGCCACACACACACACACCTGCTTCTGTGAAGTGCAGGTGTATTTATCTGAGACAAAGAGCGCGAGAGACCCTGAGAACATCATGATAAAACGCTTCATTTTCATCTGTTTCATTCAGTGAATTAATAATCACAGGCCTATAGATCAAACAGACCCCATCTGTGTGTGTTTGTCCAATGCTGTCCTGTCTAAAGACGTTTCTTTATGATTGATACAAACTGCAGATAGCAGTGTTTTAAATACAGAATGTAGTCCATTTTGTAAAGATAACTGATGAGTCGTTACTAGTCAGTAGTAACTATATAAAGTGTTACTGTCTGCTATTGTAATATCAGGGCGTTACAAAGCTGATTCATGTCATTTCTTTACAGCACAGTTTTTTCAATCTATGTTTGGAGATCCAGAAACTCCTAGTAAACTTTTTCAGATGTATTTGCTGACATATTTGAAGTTCATTTATCTTACTGAACTAGCTTGAGAATCTTGGTCCTGACTTAATACCACGCAGTAAATATCATATGTTAAAAAACACATCTTGTATACACATCTTGTGTAGTTGAACAATTTTACTTTTTTTTTAAATGCTTTCAAAAAGTATGCACCCACAGATGGTTGGCACCCCCCGCAGCCCCTTTCCGACTCCTTCCGATTTATGGGCCGGATAAAGATGATTGGATGGCCACATTTGGCCCGTGGGCCGCTACTAGCCCTGCATTATATGGTACACATTTTACACCGTAACGTTAGCTCAGTGTAGTTTAAGCTATGATTTGAACTAAGGTAATCTACTTGTTGTTTACTTTGCTTGTTATCAGAAATATATTACTAAAAGAACTCTGTTATTATTAATTATTTACTAACTGCTTAATGTATATCCAACGTCATACACAAATATAGGCAAAGAGTAAAAGAGGAGATGGTAATTATTTTAATAAAACCCGTTTAATTTGTTAGTGCGGTTAATAGCGTGTTTGGCGTAGAGCTTATTTCAGTTATATTGCGTTTTGTCTGGTAATAATACAATTTGCATGTCAAACCTGCTTCCTTGCCCTTTTATTCATGTCATTATACTGTTATGTTAAGTTTTGTGAGGATATCTATTGCCATATGAGATGTTCATTGCCGTTATATGAATACAGAATATGCAAATCGCAGTGGTTTTCAAACTGGGGGCCGCGAGATGGTGCCAGGAGGGCCCTAGTTTTATGACATTTTATAAAATAATTTATTTATCATGAATTCTGTTTAATTAAACCTAAAAAATAATAAGCCAACTTACCAACGGCACTACTAGGTATAGTTTTATATGTTTTAATTAAAATATTACATTTTAAAACTGTTTTTGTCATTATTTTTCTTTCGGGGGGCCGTGAAAAAATGCACTGTACACAAGGGGGGGCGCACGCTGAAAAATTTTGGGAACCACTGGTGTAGGGTATGTGGTACACTGCAAAACTTTATACAACCCTGTCTGTCACCTACATTTTCTCTTCAGCAAGTTCTCTTTCGTCATCTTGTGTTCGAGATCCAACTATAGGAAGGTTATCCGTACCTGACCTCTGCAGAAGCATCTAATCGCACCAATTCTGGCTGGACCGAGAGAAGTGCGTAGCCAATGCCAAGTAAGGTCCCAACCTCTTACCTGATGGCATATAAGGCCTGTTTGCGATAGTGTTCTCCAGTTGACATTTGCTTCCTGCGATCTCTGCACGGACACGGTTTGGTTGAATTTTTCACTGCTGACTGCGTGTCTTCAGGAGGACATATCGTCGGATCAGCCTTTGTCGTTTATTCAGCCAGATTAGCTGAATTTGTTTGGCATCATCGACCCACCCCTGCTTGTGAATTTTCTCACCTGTCCCCTTTTTCCGCGGCTGCCCACCACGGGCCTGCCTGGCCGCTAAGGTTCTTTGTGGTCTGCTTGGGTCTCAAGCATGCAGAGGAGGCTTTGCAAACCCCAGAGAATTGCAGCCCTTGCCTTTTGCTGCCTAAAAGCTACTGCGATGCCATCTTAAAGTTGCTGCGACCCAGTGTGCTGACCTCTGACTTTTGGATGAGGGGCTCGGTGGAGTTGAAGAGCAACTGGAGACCTCCCAGGGCGCAACTTCTCTTAACTGGGCTGACCTCCCCTGCTCTGCGGTTGGACAGGGGACATCTTCGGGGGCAATACACTGTTTGCAGACAAACCGTCCGGTTCTATTAACAATGACAAGGGGGGCCGCCTTGGGACCTCAGAGGACTGGCGGCCTTCTTTGGGTCTCAGAGGACATGCCGGCTTTTGACTTGGGTGACCCACCTGCTGTTGAGCCAACGATCACCAGACATCTTAACCCAATCCAGGATGGGCTGCTCGCTCTCCCAAAGCTGGTCTTGTCCAACAAAATCAACAGTTTTTTGGCTCAGTTCTTCAGGTCTCTAATACGTCCTAGGCCATAGCTGTCAGGACCCTTAATGTTTCCTTGCTCCTCTCCGCTTATCAAGCTGAGAATTTGGATGACTTAGGGCAACAGCTGGACAAAGGATCCCCCTCGCCAACTTTGTGGAAGAAGACCCCCACGGTTAACAACCTTGTTCTCCATAACACACCCGACAGGCTGTCTGAGTTTCCCTGGCACTTTCTGTGCGTTTAACCTGTCGGGCCTTCCTGACAGTGAGAAGAGGCAAAAGGCTGGCACTCCTGTTAAACCTAGCAAGGCTCTCTACGGCCTGGCGTGGCATTGATGCAGCAACGGTGCAATGACAAAAAGAAAGAGGACAAGGCTTTTAAGCTTTCCCTTCCCAGGAAGTCAACTGACGCCAGGTGCCCCCTGCTCATTTGCCTGACCCCCTGCCATGGGATGGAACCCACATCACAGCAATAAGAGGCCCCACAACAAAACCCCTCCATGGAAGAGTAACGCACCCTCTGCCAAACCCTGGGGAAAGCATCTCCTGCTGCGACGATGGCAGAAAAACCCTCTAACCCGACCCCCAATATCCCAAACACAAGTGGCCGGTCTGATGTTCAACCGTTGGGGGCACAGAATCCTTGTTCATGAGCCACAAGCTTATTAGACTCTCCTTTTCCCCCAGAGCTCTCGTAAAAAACAGCAGTTTTCTAATGAAGGGGTCGACCACCCCCCTCAAGAGGCTGCCCAGCCCATGTGGTTCCCCCACATTCAGGCTTCAGTTGTGAGGAAATGTTCAAAAACAATGTTACACAGCACATACATTGTTCCCCTCATTCGAACAAAAAAGACTTCAGCCCCACTGTTCCCCAACACAAAACATAAAAACACCAAAAACACAATAAAACAAACAAATCAAATGAATTTGTTTCAGAGGGAGCATATGCATTTGAACCCATGCATATCGCCCCTAGTTTGTCCCCTAGATGGCGCCATTCCACCACAATTGAGTCAACAGAGCATCTCCTCTCTCGTAACAAAGGGACGATCCAAGTGCTGCCCCCCAACCTGATAGGTCAGGGGTTTTACTCTTGTTATTTCCTGGTTCCAAAGAAGGATGGTCCTCTTTGCCCCATCTTGGACCACCGAGTGTTTCAATTTAAGAATGTTAACCCACAGCACTCTGGCCCACGGCATAAAACAAAATGACTGGTTCACATCAGCCGATCTAAAAGATGTTTTTATCCACATAAGCATTTATTTGCCACACAGAAAGTTTCTGCATCTTGCATATCAAGACATATGTTGTGAATTCAGTTTTTCCTTTGGGGCTCTCTGAGTTTTGTCTGTATCTGGAGACGGCCTTGGCTCCAAAACGTGTCCTTTAACAACATTCAAGTAAAATGTTCACTTGATTCACATTCAACCAACTCTCAAGTGAAAGTTGCGCGATCTTATTTTATCAATTTTGCTGAAATTTCAGAGAAAGCTCTAACATATTCACGTACAAAACACAGCATGTTTACTTACAACACAAGCAGCGGACTTCAACATATTATTAGTTTGCATCCATATAAACTCGTTATTATCCCACTTGCATTTAAAAGACCACACAACGGTGGAAGATATTTTTGTTTATTTAGAAGGCACTTTTCAACAGAAAGTGTCAATTACATGATCATTTGATATGCAGTAGCGGGTCAGCAGTGCACGGCAAACGGAGTATGTGTGAATCAATAAAGGGTGTTTTGCAGTTTTATTCCCCTAGGCCTAGGCTGTACTGACACCCGGTGCTCACAGCTACCATTTACATTTTACATTATTTTCAGTAAAATTAAATGTAAAACTTTGTTAAACCTTAACAATTTTCAACAATGTTTGCTGAGGTAATTCAATTCAATTTTTATTTATATAGCACTTTTCACACAATTGTTTAATTGTATCAAAGAAGCTTTACATTAATAAAAGCAGGAGAAAACACTGAAAAATCGGTGGACAGCAATAAGAAGCAGAGTACAGTGGCTAAGATTAAACTGTACTAGCCAGCGTAGTAATAATGTAACGTATAGACAAGAGTTCTAAGTTAAGCCAATGTCAATGACTCCCTAGGGCAGGGTTCCCCAAATCCCACCCCGGAGGGACGGAGCACCGCAGAGCCCAGCTCCAACCCCAATCAAACACACCTGAGCAAGCTAATCAAGGGCTGCGTCCGAAAACTCTAAATTGCTGCCTTATGAGGCAGCTTTCCAAGGCAGCAAGGCATCAAGGCATGTCCGAATTCAATGTTTGGTTTACTTCCTGTCTCCTGAGATACCTATGCGTGGACGTACATTAAGAATGTGATTGGTCGAGTCCGGTCGAGTTCGAAAAAATAAAATGGCGGCCAAGGACGCGACTGGACCACAAATTTAGTGTAAATAAAGGTATATTTTCACTTTTTACACCTTTTAATTGCGTTTCTAGCGAGAAATTAGTATTGTTGTTTTTAAATATGTGATTAGTTATCACAAAGGCGCTCTCTGTTTAAATTTCAAACTCGCTGCCTTAGAAGTGTGTCCGAAAGTCTTTCTTTGAGCTACCTTCATGCCTCCGAAGTCATTTCCTCATGAGGCAGCGAGGCAACGAGTCACTGCCTTGAGTTTTCGGACGCAGCAAAGGTCTTCATGATCACTAGACAATCACAGGTGGGTAAGTTTGATTAGGGTAGGAGCTAAACTCTGCAGTGCGCCGGCCCTCCAGGGCAAGACCCGGGGAACTCCGCCCCTGAGTTTGAAAAAAACTCATAGGAGAAACAAAACCCTGATTTAATCAGAAAGGAAAAAGTTCTAATGAAGAGAGAGCCAGACATAGCTGATTCTATAGAGGATATACTATATTTTAGATACTATATTATGAATTTCATAAGAATTAAAACATTTAAAATAAAAAATAAATAAAGGCTGTTTGCATGTGATGCAGGTGTCATATAGTTTAATTGCTGAATATCTGGTTGGTTCCGGACAAGCTAACTATTGTGGCAAGAGTATATTTCCCAGAAGAATTATGTGAATGCTTTGTTAAAGAGAAATGTCTTTAGTTTAGACTTAAATTGATCAACTGTGCCTGATTCTCAAACATTGTTGGGTAAATCATTCCAGAGCTTAGAGGCTAAGTAGGAAAAGGACTATCGATATTTAACTGGTAGTAACCAGTGTAAAGATGCCAAAATTGGGCTTAACGAGTAACAAGTTAGAATGTTTATTCTTGAGGCCATAAAAGGATGGATAAGCTTCTCTGCATCTGATGCAGACAGAATATGGCGTATTTTTGAGATATTTTAAAGATGGAACAATGCTGTGCGGCAGACGTTGGAGATATGACTATCAAAAGATAAATTGCTGTTGAACATCACACCTAGGTTCTTGACTGTGGAAGATGGCACAACAGAGCAGCCGTCTTTGAGCAACTTGTAGTCTGACACATTTTGTTTGGAGCGATCTGGTTCAATAGTAAGTACCTCTGTCTTATTGAAGTTTAGCATAAGGGAGTTATTTGCCACCCAGGCACTAATATCGCTAATACAGTCTGTTAGCTTAAAAAACAGTTGGGTTTCACTAGGATGTAAGGAGATGTAAAGCTGGGTATCATCTGCATAGCAGTAAAACGTATGTTGTGTTTCCTGATAATATCTCCTAAAGGTAACATATATAACGAGAACAGGATAGGACCTAGAACTGATCCCTGAGGTACACCACATTTAACCGGAGAGTGACATGACTTTTCCTCCTTTACATAAACAAAGTGATAGCGGCTAAATACGATCTAAACCAGGCTAGAGCCTGACCACTAATGCCAATGTAGTTTTCTAGTTTATTTAGTAGGATTGTGTGATCTATTTACGTTTAGCCAAAATCTTTTTACGAAGGTTCTTCTAGAGAGCATCCCAGGATGTTTTGAGATTTTCTCTAAACTTTTAATAGCCTTCTGTTTTGTGTGTTTTCTCCAATATGCTATGATCTCGCTATTCTTTTGAAATGATATAAAATAGAACTTTTCCAGATCCTCCTGAAATCTGCACATAAACCACTTCCAGTAGGGCAGCTGAGAGAAGTCAGGGGTGATTCTCCACTTTGCGTGAACTCCTCCTGCACTTCTGTATTCCTTAAATGGAATCCATCTATCTGATGCTTGAAACACTTTGGAACTTCTCACTACAGTTGAGCAAAAATCTGTACAGAGAGTTTGTGTTTCAGCATTGTAGAATCCATTAACTCCACTCACTCTGTGGAAGGGAACACTATGATCTTCATCGTGGTCTTCTACCGTGTTGATGCAGGTGGCTTTACAGAATGGACACTGAACCCAACAGCACTGACAGAAGTGATCGATCAGAATCTCATCTGGTCTGTTGTTCAGATCCAGTTTATCGTTTAGGTTGAACGTATCTGTGCTGAACTCTCTGCTGATGGCAGACATCATTGAAAGAAGTTCTGTTCCTATCGCATCTTTAAGGAGTCCAAAGTCATCCACATCATCATGTTTCACTCCACTGAAGTCCCTTACAGAGAATATCAGAACATCTGAGAGCTTCTGTGTGAAAAACTCCAACCACATATTGACATTTCCACTTCTTTCTTGAACATGTTCAGTAGATCCAAGTGCAGCTATCATGATCATCCTCTGCAGGACTTTAATGTTTTCCTTCATCTTGGGCTGAACACTGATTTTAAGCTCATCTCTCATGTACTGACTAACTTCATCTCTAATGAAATCCTTATAGTAATCTTTAGGATAATGAATGTAGTAAATGTATGCAGAAAAGTTCTCATCTTCTGCCAGTTTCTTCAAAATATGTATTTCCAGATTTGATTTGTTTCCATTCAGTGATGGACAGATGGATCTTATTTCATCTGCCAAATCTCTGGCAACATTTCTGTAGACGCTCTGCTCAATGGGTTCTTTCAGTTTTTGACAGATGATCTTCCCCAAAATAGCAGCTGATGTTGCTCCTTGACAGTATTTCTGAAAAATGCTATAGTATTCCTCCATCTTCTTCTCCAAATAGAGAGCAGGATCATTGGCTTCTCTGAATATTCTGTGTTGGTTAGTGAATGTCTTTTCTGCTCTCTGAAATATAGAAAACACCAAATCAATGAAGAACTTATTCTTGAAAACATATTTCACTGGACCCTCTTCGTGTTCTCTTATCCTTGCCTTGATGTAACGTGTGAGTTCTTGAATGTGGGTTTTGTTGTAACCCATTTTGCAAATGTTAAATGATAATCTCATTTTGGTTGTCTGGTGGCAAATATCTGTGATCAAGATTTTTATTTGGGTTTCATCCTCTTCAGACAGAACAGACCCAAACGTCTCTTGAGCTGCTTTGAGGACATTTTTAACGGGTCCGGTAAATCCTCTGGACTTTTTTAACAGGACATATGCTGAATATTTTGTAACAGAGAGAATCTCTCTGCTCTTGCTCCTGTGTTCTACAGGGACACTTTCATACATATCACTGAGGAACATTTTCACATCTCTCAGTATGTCACAGTTTTTGATCGGTGGAGAATCAATGGTGATCTTCTTAACACATTCTTTCCAAAACATATCAAACTCTCTCTTCAGTATTTCTTCATCGTTGGTTTTTTCTTTGAGTTTCAGTGCGAGTTCTTTGCTCTTTTCTAAGAGAGTGTTTTCATGATGTGTCCTCTGAGCATCAATCTTTCTCTTCAGGTCTCGCTGCTGAAGAATCACATTTAATTTTCTCTTTGTGTCCTGTACAATGCTCTCCTGAAGCTCGTGAATTTTCCTTTCAAATGAACTTTTCCAATGAATCAGTATATCAGCATCTGTGTCTTTCTCAAAGAATTCTGACATTGATTTTTTTACTTCTTCACTTTTCTCCTTAAGTTCTCTTTGAAGATCTCTGTCCTCGATCTCGTCTTTTACTTCATTTTCTATTTGGTTGTATAGTTTGTTCTCAGTTTCCATCATGGCACTGCGTAGACTCCAGGTCCACTTGCTGTATTCTGTCTCCAGTCTCCTGTATGCCGCAATCTCCAGAGAATTTCTGAAGCTGAACACAAATCTTTCATTCAGTAAAGCCTCCCAAAGATCTTTAATTCGTTCATTTAAGTGTGTCAACTTTATACCAAAGGATTTTGAGGCATATTGGATAATCGTTTCTTTGAGTTCTTGTATATTTTCACAGTACTTTGGGTTTGGTGGTGCCATGGGTGGATTGCCCTCCCACAAGTGTGTGAAATACTTCACATCATTCTGTATATCAAATTGAATGACATCACTGAAATATTCATCATCACAGACTTCCTCTTTGGAAGCGAGTTTTGTCATCTCATCCAGTGTCTCCTGCAGTCGTCTCCTTCCCTCCATATTTTTCTCCCCAGCTGTGACGTCTGAAACGTTCTGATGTACAAACATGCAGCTGGGTTTCAGTTTGACCTGCTTCATCCTCAGGAAGGCCTGAACAACAATCTGAAGAATGTCCTGCATCTCAGATGGGTTTTCTCCAAAGATGTTGATCAATGTCAGCTGGCCAAGACCCACAACAAATGTGGCAAGTTCATTGTCATGATGTCTTGTGGATCTTCCAGCCTGATCTAGAGCCCGAAGACCCTCAGTATCCACAACCAGAATATAATCAAACTTCAGCTGTTGTTTCATCTCTTCTGATACTCTGATCAGCTGCATGAAAGCTCCTCTGGTGCATCTGCCAGCACTGACTGCAAACTGAAGTCCAAACATGGCATTGAGCATGGTGGATTTTCCAGAGCTCTGAAGCCCTAAAACCGACAGCACAAAGACTCTCTGGTCTCCCAGTTTCTGTACGAGTTCATCTAGAACAGCAGTGATCCAGATCAGAGGAACATGAGAAGCATCTCCATCCATCAGCTCCAGTGGAAATCCACAGAGCATCATCTCTGCTGCAAGACTCGGGAGAGAACAGAAGTCAAACTGCAGGTCTGCCCTGTTCTCCTTTACAGATAGACATGATTCAAAGATCTGACCGATCTCTCTCATGATGTGCTCCAAGCCAAAGGTTGCTGCTTGTAGTACTTCCGATATTCTCTCAAGTTCTGTTTGTTCAGTTTTCAGTCGCTTAGATTTATATTTTTCTTTTAGTTCCAAGACTGTTGACCACTTTTCGTTATACTTGTGACGTAGAACAGTAAGGTCAGCTGAGGTAAACTCATTTAGGAGGATTATGAGCCATTTAAGAAAATATAAATTCACATTGACATCATGAAGGTACATTTGTTTTATAAAGAACTGGATGAATTCACTTGTGTAAGATTTTTGCTGATCTTCACGAATTTTCTTCATTTTGGTTTCATTTCTGCTTATGTCTGTTTCTGTCTCATGTGCTGTTCGATGAAGTTCTTTGTTCTTCTGACACCACAGATGCCAGAGTTTCCCCTGACAGGGCAGAAATGATTCTTTGATTTCTCTCAGATCTTTATTCTCCAGTAAACTCATCATCTGCTGTGCTGCTTCTTTTCCTCTCCTGCAGTCATCATCATCTTCCTCATCTACTCTGATATTCGAGTGTTTGGACACATCTTCAATTATGAACTTGGAAGTTGATGGTGAAAATTGGATACAGTCTGATATAGCTCTTCTGAGGTCTTCTGATACATCAGACTGATTTCTGTCCTTCAAGCCTATTTTATATTTTCCTTTCCTCATCGTAATAACAGAAGATTCATCCTCAGTAAAAAGGAAAATAAGTGGCTTTTCATCTTTGTACAGGTTTTGAATCTTGCTTGTACTTTCGTCATTTTTGTCAAGTTTTGGAAGAACCGCAACATTGACTGAAGACATTTCTGTCAGAATCTGCAGTTGTTTCTCATGGACTCCAGCATCACCGTGAAGATTACAGAAGGCAACACAGTCAGTAAATTTATCTGTGCTTTGTCCAGATGGGGAGAACCAGGCGACCTCCACCACCCCGTCCATCAGCAGTCTGGTTCTGCTGCTTCCTGGACAGTTCCTGTGGAAGAACGTGTTGTGTTTCTCATTGATCAGACTGTTCATCAGCTGAGACTTGGATGAAGACACAGAACCAAACCTGAAGAACGACACCATTGGAGTTTCTGCTTTGTACACCGGCTCTTCTTTACTGATGATTTCATTGTTAGTATTTCTCATCTTCCAGCTCTTGTTGATTTGTCTGAATGTCCAGAGAGGAAACTCAATCTGATGTGTGAATGGATGAGGAACAAGCAGAGGAAGAGCAAACTGACACTGTGCGAGTTTAGTGACCATCAGCTGCTTTAGGAAACTATCAGCACAATGAAACACAGCCATCTGAACATCCATCGGGTGAACAGGGTCTGGTTTACTTGCTACCTTATTAGATGAAGACACTTCTTTCAACATATCAAACAAGTCTCCTACATCATCAAGTGAGTCGTTGTCTCTCTGTTGTGTGGGATGCTGTTCATTGGTCTCTTCAGTTTTAATGTTTCTTGCTCTGTAGTTCATCATCAGTAATTTCTGTAGGAAAGTCTGAACCAGGTCTTCTTCAGCACAAGACTCATGAGACTTTAATGAATGTGTAGATATCTGAAGAACATCTGCAGCTCTCAGTTTATTGTCATGTCTGTAATCAAGATGAAGCCTGTCAAAGACTTTGTGTTTTTCACTGACTTGTAGTCTGTCCTCTGAATGAAAGAAACAGAAATAACATAACAACGTTAAAATCTGATATTAAATGTGCTCTCAGTTTATATGGTATTTGAGCTAAAACTTCACATATGCACTCTGGGGACACCAATGATTTATTTTACACCAATGATTTATTTTGTTAAAACACACAAACTCTGATGTTGTTGTTTTCTTACCCATAAATGGTGAATCAACAAAGACGGACAGATCAGTTTCTAGACTCATGTCTGCAGGTATGGAGCTTCTCCCTTCTTATGTTCATAAACCTGAGAAAAAAATCATTCACTATCGTTATTAGGGGTTTAAACATGTCGCCTAGCTCTTAAACCCTGTTGTATCCGTTATTTTTTGCCACAAAAGGCACCAGAGAACATCTCAGGTTATTTACCTAACCTTGGTTCCCTGAGAACGCTTTGGGGAACGCCTTACTGTGCATTCAGACCGCCACCGGCGAGAGCGTCAATAAAAGCTCTGGCTGCCCTGACAACGACGCTAAAGAAAAGTTGTAGTGGACGCCCTTACGCTCGAATGCATTCTCTGAACTCCTCTCAGGCGGAGGGTTCCGCCTTCCGATTGGTTGCCGGTGAACATTTCCGCCTTCCGATTGGTTGCCGCCGAACCGCGTCATATCTCATTACCATAAAGTTGAGCTGATTTCAACTCTCCTCGACGCTCACGCTGTACGACGCGCCGCGCCGCTGCTCGCCGGAGCTCGCTGCCGGCTCTCATTGAAAATGAATGACTTCCGGCCACTTTGACGCTCTCGCCAGTGGCAGTCTGAATGTGGCTCATCTAAAGCACGTGTATCAAATAAACTAATGATGAGCAGGATGCCGTGCGGACCAGGGCTATAACAAGCACGCTCACAACCAGGCATCCCAAACAAACATGCTCGCTACCAGGTGCCGAAGCAAATGCTTACAGGGAGCATTACAGGGAGATCCCACACTTCCATACTACCAAATGCCTGTAGCATGTATAAACTAATCACAGTCAAGGCAACAGTACCTGGGATCTTAAGGAGGGAGCAAAGCACCTGACCCTAAGGTCTTAGAGGTGGGCCCCTCACAGCAACAGGTGAGGGTATGCTACAAAGTTATAAGCACATGGGATAGTATTATCCACTATCCATCAGCTCAAAGTGTGCTTGGTCGCAGGGAAACCTTCCTGGGTAAACCAAAGCTTCCACTGAGCAGTCCTGTGGACATGTTTCCAGTGCTTGCACAGGACACACCAAATTAGCTTCTACTGGTTTGCCCTCCAGAATGGAGACCTGCATATTGTTTAATACCAAGGCACATATCCTGGTTTAGGGTACAGAAAGGCCTATTAGGGTAAATCCAAGACACGTAGGAGATACCAACAGGGCCAAAGGGTCTCCCCCTCGCTTTAGGAAGGTAATAGCCAGAAGGGACACTGTCTAAAAGGACAGAAGCCTGTCTGGAGCGGTGTCAAGCGGCTCGAACAGGTCTTAACCTGTGAGCGCCACAAAGAAAGCGAACCACCAGTGATCTACCCACTGATGAGCCTTCCAAAGCAGTATGGTAGGCAGAAACTGCTGCCACTTAAACCTTAAGGATGGATGGAGTTAAGCCAGCAGAGAATCACTCCTGCAGAAATCTCAGCACCACATTAACAGGGCAGTTGACTGGGTCTGTCAGGTGAGCTGAACACCAAGAGGGGAAGATTCTCCTCTTTAGTACATAAGCTTCCTCGTTGAGGGAGTTCTGGAGTATATTATCGTCTCCACACCCTCAGTTTGTAGACCTGAGTCTACGAGCTTGGCCCCTTCAGAGGCCAGACCAACAGCTTCCATATTTCTGGACAGGGTGAAAGACTGCACCCTGCCTGAGACAAAAGGTCTCCCCTGATTGGAATATCCCACCAGAAGAGACATGAGCTTTGAGAACCAGGCTCAGGCCAGCCAGAACGAGGCTACCAGCAGGAGTCAAACCAGAAATTTTCTCTATAACTTCCATGAGCAAAGTGGATGGGGGGAAAATGCGTACAGTCGCAGCCTCAGCTACATCTGCACTATGGCATCCAGCCCTAGAGAAGCCAGTGGTGCCTCAGAGAGAGCCATATGCAGGTGGCCTGGCATCTTAACTCCCCTTAATGAGCATTCTTGGCATTGTGCATCCATCCATCTCATTACGTAAAAGTGTTATGAGATAAAGCCAGGTCGAATCCCGGGTAGAATCCTATACTGGTTAAGTTATTCCCATGTTGGATGGAGACATAAAGATCTAATGTGAGGAACCAGTCCTCAGATCTGATTGAATCACAATCTGTTTCAGTCACAGCATTAGAACTGAGTTGCATCACCGAACAATCGTCATGTTTTTCGGAACAATAAAGCAATGACTGTACGCTGTCACTTCTCTCATGTGGAGGTTCTACAGCCTCAAGAATTTATTCAGGTTCCACTACTGGAGCCAGCTCGGGCGCACCATATGTAATACCCATTTGAAGCGGGCAACATAACTTAATTGCATAGCCCTGTTCCACTGTATGCAGAAGCAAGTTAATGACTGCGGCCTCCTTTCATGCTACACACCGGAAGGGCACTGAAGGGAAGCAGGCACCATAACTGAGGTGTGAGCCGCTTCGGTAGGGGCTACCCTTGGTCTTTCTAACTGGGGACTGCTTTTCGCCTCCGCTGTCCTCCGTGCAAATTCCTCCTGACAGCAGCTGAGATAGTGAACCCCACCAATGAAGATGCTCACTGCCTCGGTGGACGGCGGCCTCAAATCGTGACACACAAGATCATTATCTGACTTGTCAAAGAATGGCACACCGGCAGCCGGTTAGGAGAGAAAGACTGTGCATAGTGTACTAACGACGTTGTCTCCTCAGAGCTAGAACATTGCATAGACACATGATCACAAGTCTTTCTGACTCGTCAAACAAAGACACACAGCTCATGCAGGTCTGACCATGACAAGCTAATATACACAAAAATTCATATACAGGTATATACAGTAAAGAGAGGAGGCTCCCCATTGGAAACTGAAAGTTTAGCCTCAAACTGTATTAAAGGTGGATATGAAGATGATGTATCTCTCCAGAAATAGACAGCTGAAATGTTGATCTTGGCAAGAGAGAGAGACGGATGTCACGGGTGCAGGTGGAGATACAGGTGCCTGCACGAAATCATATTGCGACTCCCACGAGTGCAGCCACCGCTGAAAAGCAGGGCCGTAGTCACGAGGTACACACAACTTGAACTTCTTAGACATACTTCAGATTTATGCAAACTTAAGTTACATGTAGTCACTTGCTGGGCACAAAAAGCGAGTTTGCTTGTTTGGAATGCCCTTGTATACCCTTGGTCCACGTGGCATCGCACTCATTATCTCATCATTAGTTTATTTGATACATGTGCTTCGGATCAGTCATGCTGAGGCGTTCCCCAAAACACTACTATGGCGACGTAGCTCAAGTTCCCTCGAAAGGGAACCATATAGAAAATGTAAACACAATCCTACTGGTTTCTTTACTACTAAATACAAATGCTTTGCTGGCTTCTTGTGATAAATAATTAATTTCTTAAAAATACTACAACACTAAATAATTAAAAATCAGTTGATTATATTAAGAAATTAAGCCAAACCTGAACGACTGTGTGGGTTATCGGTCCATCTCCGTCCCCTGTTCTCTGCCCTCTGTCTCTGTTCCCTGAAGTCACTTGACATCTAGCAAACACATTTATTATTTTGTAGACTAAAAATAATCAGAGTTGGCATCAGGTGGTTGGTGGGCATCTATCCAAGGTACTATCTAAAATTACATTATCACCGCTGGGCTAAAAGGGGCCAACTTAGACACAGCTCAGAATGTATTTCTGCACTCACACATATTGTACTATAGAGATCAAGAGCTAAATGGATGAAAAAGGGAGAGAAAATTTCAGTTTATTTTATAGGTTAGAAAACTGCAAAACTTTAATCATTGTTGACAACTTCCACCAGGATATCATGGTTAGCTTAGCTGCTACATTGTCATTTTGTGAATTTCCTTTTCACAACAACATACTGTTACTTTGTTTGTATACTTGCACAATAACGGTTGTTTCTATTAAATACGGGTTCTCTTATGTTGTAAATTGTTTTTGTACTATAAAGTATTTCTAATTTTTATTGTACTTACTTTTTACTTTGCAAAACTTTTTTTTTTTATTGCAATTTCTTAAAAATTTCTGATGTTTGTTTTGCAATTCATTCCCTGTCTACCCTCAATAAAAATCTTGAATATTCCCCATTAAATATATATATATTTTTAATAGCTACTTCATTCTATGCAATTATGGAGTGTTGCTTTGGATATATTTTTACATTTGTTAAATTGATTGAATGTCTGTTATAATGCCTATAATTTGAAAGTAAAAATAAATTTTAGGGTTTTATTATTATGGTATATTATATGTACAGAGTTTGTACAAATGTATACAGGTCACAAAAATGTAAGGAAAAGAAATACAAAAAAAAGACAAATTAACATGAATGGAAAATAAATAACAATTTGTGTCAGGAGTACAGATATAAAATTAACTACACAAATTAAAGTGCTTTGAGTCTTTTTTTGCTTTTTAATATTGCTTAGAGTCTTTCCATATTGTTTAATTTCCTTAATAAATTGTTGACAATTTGGCTTGGCTTTAGGCCACTATACAATGTGATATTTTTTGAGAAAAATAAAAAGTTGGGAAAATAAATGTTATTCTTTTATGAACAACTGATACTATATGTAAACTGTCCGAAAAAAAGCAAAAAATAACTTAAAAGAGAAAATAAAGACTTTGTTGCTTTTGTGTGTTATACAAAAAAAAAAATGAAATAATTACATGCCTGTAGATGAGTCTTACAAGCTTTCAGGTTTTTTTTAGTGTAATATTATCTCAACATAGTGCATTATTTCTTTTTTACTGTAATATAATATTTCTTTAAAATACTGCAAAGCATAGTTTTCGACCAGATAAATTACATTTATGTGTAGCCATTTAAATAATAAAGTTAATCAAGTATGTGTGAATTAGTTTGCCCTACGGATTTACAAACGGACATACTTGTTTCCATTGTAAAACAACATTTTTGCCACTATTTTCAACAATGACGTCAAGTATATGTTGGCAAAATACTGCAACCACTTTGCAATTCCAGAACAAAATAAATAACTGTGTCTTTAGAAGTTTTGCAAAAGCTGCAACTGACATTTATATCCACCTTAAATTTGACAAGAAAACAAAATAAAAGTTAGTCGATACAAAAACATGACTTCCGGCTTATATCTGCGGTCACGTGGTCCTGTGATTTGTGACGAAAGCGGAAGACATGAGGATTAATCGGAGAGGTCCAACCTGTTATTATATTTTTAAGTTTTAGTTTTATAAATCACATTGTCACGCTGTCAGGATGCCGCTGTTCACGCAGAATAAGCGCATGGAGCGCGTGACGTCAACAGCTGATCTCTTCACTAGATTCCCTCATCTGAAGGTGACGTTAACTTAAAGATCATCTCACGCGATCATACATTAATTTATACATTCACATTACATTCAGTAAACCAAATAACCGTGTGGCTAACTGTATATGTATATAGTGTGGTTGGTTTTAATGGATCTTTCTCTCTGTCTGTATATATTTGTGATGAGATAAACACTTATTCAACAAGAAACTTCATGTATTCATCTTCTGTCTCGTTTAGTTGTCACACTTTGTACTAGTATTTATCTATCAAGGTATGGTTATTTGCGATCACTTTGTCCTGGAATAAAACTGTAAATCTTACAACAAACTACCCATTATATTCGTTTAGCTGCATGAACATGACAATATGTGTAAGATAAAATTTGAAACTAATGTTTTGACCATCAAATATTGTAATTATTAAATTGTATTAATGTATGAGTGATGCATTACAACACCTGTGATAACTTGTGTCACATTGTCTCAAAGATTTATGAAAAAGTACACTTGACCTCAGTAACTTACTAACTTTTCAGTAAATGTCTATGTATGTTATAAAGTTGGCTACGTAGTTATGATTATGTAGTGTGGTGTACTTGCTGAAACTAAGCTTATGTAACACATATGACATTTTAGTTTGAAGACAGATTTGATTAAATATTAAACCTATTTTAGAGGAGTTGTTTTTGTGAAACCAACATCCAAAACCACAACTAGAGAAGCAAGCATTTGTGTAACAGTTATTGAGATAAAGACTTTGTGACAACTAGCCGCAGTCTCTGTACTGAATATACTGCATAATGTAAAGTGATTTTATTATGATATACTTCTTAAACTTACAGTATTTGTAATTCTTAAATAATGAAATTACATGCCGTTTTTATGAGCTCATAAGAGTTAAAAGACTATATTGAATAGCAGTGGTTCAGTTGTTTCACTCGCTGCAGGATTTTACCTTTACCAAAATGACCTAAGAAAGTGAGTCTAGTTTAAAGACAAAAAATATATATACAATTTAAGTGAATTTGTGTTTAAAACAAGCAAACAATTCAGCCAATGGGGTAAGACATTTTTCTTGAATTAAGAGTTTCAAAAAAAAAAGGTCAAGTTTTTTCTTACCCCATTAGCAGATGTTTTTTGCTTGTTTTAAGCCCAAATTCATTTAGTTTTCCTTATGAGCAAAATAATCTATATGCATCTTAATTTAAGAATTGTTATATATTTGTACTGAAAACAAGACAAAAATACTACTTAAGAAAGTCATTTTTGCAGCGAATGTGTAAATCTTTTATCAGTATGTGTGTTCTCTGGGTTCAAACACATGATCTTTAGCACTGCTAACGCAAAGCTCTACCACTGAGCTATACACTATATGTATATAATGCATCTCATTTCCCTGATGCTTTTCTCCTAGGAGCATGCAAAGCAATTTGCATCCAGAAGTTCAGAACCAGTGGACCCGAAACAGCAGCTGTACGTCCAGCAGCGAGAGTTTGCTGCCACCACACCTGCAGACAGTGAGTGTGTGAGATATCTCTTTTGTTGTGTGCTGAGACACACACACACACACACACACGCACACACACACACACACACTGATGTGTCTGTTTCATCAGATACGGTCTCCATCCTTGGCTCAGATGATGCCACAACTTGCCACTTGGTTGTGCTGCGACACACTGGTAATACACACAGCAGTGTCTTTATAGTATATGATCTTGACATGTGTACATGATTAATTCTGTGTGATGATGTTTGTAAATATCTAATGGGTTATGTTCTTTTAAAGGTAGTGGGGTGACTTGTCTGGCACACTGTGATGGATCCAGAACCTGCACAGAAGTTCCTCTCATAGTCAACGCTGTCACCTCCAGAAGTAACTCAGCTAAAGAGGGCAGGTGCTGTGATGTCTCTTTACTGAACCTAACATGGGCTCAAAAATATGTTTGATACAAATCATCTGAGCATCAGACAACTCGCACTACAGAACAGCCCTGTTTACTGAAAGTCTGATTTATATTGCACACACAATGGGACACGAATATGTATTTTATATTATATTTAATTTTTGTGAAATAATTACTGATTATTTCCTTTTGACGACAAAATGTTGATCACAACCAAGACCAAAAATTCACATTTACTGGATGATTTTATCCAAAGCACTGCTATATAATATAATGCATCATATTTTTCCTTAAAATTATACGTGTGTGTGTTTATATATACATAATTATTATTCATAGTACACACACACATATGATGTAAACGAAAACTTTTATTCTGCAAACTATTAGTTGCAATTAATCACCTAATTACAAGGTATACATTTTATTATGGGCTGGTGTGCTTCCTGAACCCATGACCTTTTGCATTAGTAATGCAATTCTTTACCACTGAGCTATCCAGAAGCACATAAACATAACTACCGTTCTTAACCTAAATGAACTAGTTTTAATGTAAATATTTAAAGTTCTGACTCTGTATAAGAAGGTATCATCATGAGATCTTGTGTGTGTTTGTGTCTTCAGATTGGAGCTCCATCTCGTCGGGGGTTTTCTGGATGACAGGAAGACTTCTCATTCTCTCAGTCTCAGTATATTAGGTATGAGATGAAGATGTTTATATTCCTGTGCACGTGTTGTGTTTGTTTCTAAGTGTTGTTTTGCTTTATAGCTGCCTTTCAGAAACAGAAAGAAGAAATTCACCTTGAAACCTGCTGTATCACCGGTAAAACATTTACAAATCTATTTAACCCCTAAAGGCTGATATGTAAGATTGTTGCATAAAAATATCCAAGCACAGTGTTATATGTTTTGTTCACATTTACTTCCAATATCCCAAATGTTTTCAACAATGTTTGAATTTACAGCTTAACCAGCTTTATGCCCGTGTTCATAGGGTCACTTGTCAATAATGTCATGTCTGCATTATCCTCGGTTTTTGCTTGTACTGCGCTAGAAATCATAGATGTGTTCAACTTCATGTAGCTCTGCGCAGACTACTCAGCGAATGACATCACAAGAATAATAAAAGTAGTACTATCGCATAGCTCTCGCGAGATGTCATTTGCCGATTACCGGTAGTCTGCGCAGTGACGCTGTGTCTATCACACCACTTTATTTTGTTTTCTATCATTATAACATAACGGTTATAAAGCTTTATTTCGGTATATCATCTATGAACATGATTTGTGAGTTTTCAATCAGCAGGGAAGGTAAAGACTACAATTCCCATCATTCCTTTAGCAGCAAACATCACTTATTGTGCCTTTAACTTTCGGTTCTTTAACTATAACAATAAAAAACTCCTCTCTTTAATAAATGTACATCACAATGTGACTTAAAGCCTCTGCTTTTTTGTTTTTAGACATGAATGATGTCATTAAAGATGGGATCCATCGTCCTGTGGTGTATGGAATAGGTAAGTGATGTAATACACACATAATGTGACATGAACACTTTACCCAGAAACCATATTTTAAGTTTTATTGAATGTGTACAGTAAGTAGATAACTTGTCACAAATACTGTAACTTTGCTTTTCACAGGTGTATGACATCTGTCTGTTTGTCTTTGTACAGGAGTGAATGTTAAAACCGGTCACGTGTTTCCAGCATCATTTATGTGTCGAGGTCCAGCAGAGGAGCTTCGATCTGCTCGCACATTTACTGGTGGACAGGTGAATACACGAAATCATTTGAGCCACCTACTGAATATCATGCTGCTATTAAACCACTGTGATATTGATTTTATACAACAGTACTATAAACTAAATCTTATGTTTCATTGGCCGATTAATTTATATGAACTATATTATAACTATTGTATAATGTGTTAGATAAAACAACGTCCATTGCAAAAAGGCTTTGAAGTAAATGTGAAATATTTGCATGCGTGTTATTGGCAGATGGTTGAAGTTTATGACTCCTGCCGTGAGCTTGTGAAAATCGGTCCGTGTACATGGACACCAGATGATGAGTTGAGCTACTGGCTTTCAGAAGATGATAAAACTATCCTGCAGTATAAACACTCATCATTCATCTCTATTCCAAATCATCAGCAATCACATTTTCATGTATATTTTAAAATGAAGGACTTAAAATATCCTACAACAAATCACATCATTTACTTTTACTGTACATGTTATTTATTCACTGCAAAAAAATGGCTTTCTTATGTAGTATTTTTGTCTTGTTTCGGTAGAAATTTTCAACATTTTTTAGAAAATAAGTTTAGTTTATAGGCAAAAAAATAAACAATTTAAGTGAATTTGTGCTTAAAACAAGCAAAATTATCTGCCAATGAGGTGAGAAAAGTTTGCTTAAATTAAGTTTAGATTTTTTTCTCAACCCATTGGCAGATTATTTTGATTTAAGAATTTTTGGATATTTGTACTGAAAACAAGACAAAAATACGAAGTCCTTTTTTGCAGTTTTCCTGTTGGGTGCAATGCAAAAAATGACTTTCTTGCTTAGTGTTTTTCAGTACAAATATCTTAAAATTCTTAAATAAAGATGATTTTTCTTGATGAGCAAAATGACGTAGGAAAATAAATCTTGTTTTTAGACAAAAAAAAAACTATTGAAGTGAATTTGTGAAGCAAAACAATGGCGTAAGAAATTGTTTCTAATATATTTCTTGAATGAAGTGTTTTAAGATTTTTTCTTACCCCATTGGCAGTTTTTTCTCATCAAGAAAATGCATCTTAATTTAAAGAAATATAATAGATGCTATTATTACTATACTCATGATGAGAGTAAAACATGATAATGTTTGTCAAATATTTTATGTATCACCTGCTTTTCTGAGGATTGGTCTTAAGAATCTAAACTTTACAAAGCAGCAGCTAAAGATTTTATTATAAAGGTCTCTCATCGTTTAAGTCTGATCTTAGCAGATTGTGTGGCACATGTTTACACAGATAAAAAAGTAAAGCAAAGAGAGTTCATTAAATAAGGGCTGAGCGAATGATTTATATATATATATATATATATATATATATATATATATATATATATATATATATATATATATATATATATATATTATTGATAAATAATATAAAAATATAAATAAATGTATATACACATGTAAATGTTTCTTAAATACATACATTAATGTGTGTGTATACATAATAATTACACACAGGAGACACACACATATTATGCAAACGCAAACTTTTATTTTGTATTTGATTAATCAAGGTTAATTGTTCGCCCGGTCCTAAAATTGATATGAACTGATATGAGTGTGTTTTATCATGAGTCATCTGTATAAAATGAGATTAAACTTCAGCTCTTTATCCTAATGTTTTTTTTTCCTTATTACATTGGAAATGTTGTCTGTATGTCTATTGTCTTGTATGTTTGGTGAGCCAAAGAAAAAAGTCCACCTTGGCGGAAAATAAAGATTTATTTTATTCTATTCTATTCTTTGTCAGTATCTTTCCACCTCACCGTATGCAGAACCTCCTCACTTCGTCCAGCACATTAAATCCACCATCAGTTTTCTTCTGGATCATCCCACCGCTGACGGTCTGTTTCCTGACGGACAGCCGCAGTTTTACCGCCGGTCTGAGGACGGAGAGTGGAAACAGATTTCTCATCAGTAGTTCACACACACTGACCTCTCTACCCCACCAAAACGCCTTTGATGTCCCCTCTTCATACTGATCTGAGACCTGTTGTGCTGTTTCTTCTTTAAAGGTTTATGATGGAGAAATAGACACAAGTGACACCAAACAGAATTACTTTTTTTTTAATAATATAAAAGTATTACAAATTATTTTAGTTTCTTATATACAAAGTATATATGAGTTTGGTCCACTGGTGATTTGAAAGATGAATTTTAAGCAGCTTGTACCCAGACTGTGTGTTAATGTTTGTACTACTGTACAAATATCTGTTCACAGACTCCATCTGCTGGCCATTACACTGAAATCAATATTCTGTCATATATTTTTATGTCTGTTTCGTATTTACTATGTACATAATTTGCAAACGTGTTTACTCATGCAGGGATCATAAGACATACATATTTGTGTACTCTTGTAAATGAAAGAAACAATGAATAGAAACATTAAATGTATTTCTCATTTGACTCTGCTGGAGTTTTATTTCATGAAAACAGATATAGCCTAACCTTTACACCAACAGTTAACATAAACAAATCATATTACACCCTATGTATCATCTTAAAGGGATAGTTCAGCCAAACATGAAAACTCTCATCATTTACTCGACGTCAAGTTCTTCAAAACCTGCAAACATTTCTTTGTTTTGCTGAACATTAAATAGGATATTTTGAAGAAAGTTTACAATGAAACAAATTAAACTTATTCATAGGATCTACCAAGCAAAACTTTTTATTTTGGAGTTTAAAAGCGATATAGACACAAATTATACTTTTTGTAATAACAGCTTGAAACTGTGTTTCACTTACATTGGTACTGCCCACTTGTAAAACCCTTTTGAGAAAATGTTTGTGATTTTATTGTTAAGAATATTGATGATGATTTTGTTTTATTTTGGAAACGTGCTTTTTGAAGAATCAAAGAGACTACCATACTACCAATAGTATTTACATAATAAATCATAATAGATTCTTCTGTTAGCAAAATTCCATATTCACAAATGTACATTTTCTGAAAAAAACCCCATCGCATCTTCATCTCATTTAAAATAGAAATGGAACTTTATATTCATTCTGTAAGATTATCTTTAAAGCAAAAAGCACTGAAAACTTTAAAAATCTGTACTTTTTTAAGATTTCATTTGTAAATCCCCCTAGCATATTTTATCTTTGTTACACCATTGTTAATGTCGAGTATTTAATTGATGTTTTTGTTAATTTAATAAAAAAAACCTGCGCGCGGCGCGGCTCTGCTCGTCACGTGACGTCAGGACAAGAAACACGTCAGAGCAGGGGCGGAGCAACGTGTGCAGTAAACAGGTCATTTGTCCACTTTAAATCTTATTTTAAACATTACATTTCATGCATAATACGTCATTTGAAAACAAAAACACACACACATATATAGTGTGTAACGTTAGATGTTTTTATGTAAGTATCGTGTTTTCGGTGCAACATCAGTGACTGTCGAAAATGTAAAACTTTTGACCCCATCTACCACGATTTGCGAAACGAAACTTTTAAAATTGTTAACAAACGCTGAATATTTGAAGATCATGATATATTTTTTATCTTATGTGTTTCTTTATATTTTTTTAATTTTCGGATTGTATTTCTTTTTTCATAATGGCGTGTTTTGGGTCGTTTCTTGAAAAGTTGTTAATTTTTATTGCAACAAATCTAATTTCATACGAACCCATGTTCTCCAGAGAAATCTCACATCAGTGAACTCTTCAAGAAGATTGAAGATGTGGTGGAAGTGATTGTGGTGATTTCTTTATCCCCCAAATGGACAATAAACTGATGGAGTCCAAGAAAGATCTCAGACAGAGACGAGGAAGTTTAGAGAAGAATCCTCCTGACGGTAAGTCGTATTTTAATGCCACAATATTTTAATATCTGCTTATCCATTAAGATTGTTTTATACATTACAGAGAATGAAGACATCCGTGATTCAGTCGTGGCTGCTGTTGGACGAGCACTTTTAGAAATATTTTGTGAAGTTGTAAAAATTATGTTTAGGATTGTTATAAAAGTGATGATATTGATAGGGATATGTGGAGCTATTTTGGGCATAATTGGAGGAATTCAATATGGAGTCTTAGGAGCTTTTGCTGGAATCATTTTAGGGATCATTGTAGCCGTTTTACTTCTTAAAGTAATGACGACATATAATTTTTACATACTAGATCAGTGGTTTTAATCGAACCTGTAACCCACCAACATATTTTTAAATGGAATTAAAAATTGACTTCTTTTACAATTAAGTAGTTTTTATTTTCCTTGTCATTTTATGAATTAATTGTAAGTTTAATTGAAATATCAAAATAATATTGTCATTGCTTGTCATTAAAGGTGCATTGTGTAACTTTTAGAAAGATCTCTTGACAGAAATGCAATGTAATATATTGTCAGCCGTGTACAAAGACCTTACATAATAAACTATTGTTTTTATTACCTTAGAATGAGTCATTTTTATCTACATACACCACAGATCCCTTTACATGAAAGTAGCCATTTTGCGCCGCCATGTTTCTGTCCTAAAGACAGTTTCAGCAGTAACAACATAAACAAGCGGCTTTCGTGGTCATCACTTAACTTCCGGTAAACTCTGCGAAGAATAAATAACAACAAAGTCCTTTTAGAGTAGTTTATTTATATAACAAGCAAAATAAACAACATGTAGATTAAATAGGAACCCAAAACATTTGTTATTTTCAACAAGGTATTTGTTTAATAGTTCAGTTTCAGCAACTAGTCAGACCATTAAACAAACAGAAACCAGAAGTAAACTTCGGACCAGACGCTTATCACCACACGTGCGCCCGATGAAACCGTCTATAGAACACGTTTCAGTACATTGTCTCAGACAATGACATGTAGCAGCTACCGTAGTCTATGTGTTTCGAAAAGGAGGGGTGAGCTGTGGACCAAGCAATCTCGCTGCTAGATGCCGCTAAAAATCTACACAGTGGACCTTTAATTGGACTAATCAATTTTTTGTGTCAACAGCACAGCGACTTTGCACAACCCACTTTATCTCACTGTGCAACCCAATATTTAAAAACTCCTGCTGTAGTAGAGAGTGATTGCACAAAGGTTTTTAATTTACACGGTCCCCAAATCCATTCTGACAACAGCCTGCCAACTTGGTTTAGGATTTGACAGTACGTCCTGCTTTTTGTGTGCATGTTCAGCTAGATCTTAATATTGTGAAAATATGACTCAAACTGTATGAACAGAATCCCATATTGCATAAAACTACTGAATATATCTGTAAGTCCTGTGCTAATATTTATTTGAGGAAGAACTCAACCCTTTGCAGTAGTATTGGAGTTAATAGTCTCATAGTTTTTGGTTATTTGGTTTGTAAAGAGACTACTGAGTATATCAAGTGACTATCCAGACAAGATGTAGTAACTGTTATCTGCCAGTAGATGAAATCATAATTACAGTTTTAATAGAACAGACTGCACCTGTATTACCTGTGAGACTAGATAATCTGGTTGCTTCAATCTTATCATCTCATCAGTCACATACCAAGAGCAAAGTGCAGAACTGTTTAAATGTGAGGTGGGTTAATAAGATATTTTAACCATTTTAACTTTAAACATTTGAGGGATTACGATCTTAAAATTTCTGTTTGCATATACAAAGTTAAAATAAAGTTTTTTTCCTGAATTATTTTAAGCTGCATGTGAAGTCTGATGACATTTGTCCAATGCAAAAATAAAATATATATGTATGTTATGTGTTAAAGAGTTACTGTAACTTGATAAAAACTCATATTATTAGTAAAGGTAAACTACTATGACAAATAGGACATAGTAAAATCATGGGTATGCACGTGTGTGTGTGTGTGTGTGTGTGTGTGTGTGTGTGTGTGTGTGTACCTGGTAATTATCACGTTGTGGGGACCAATTGTCCCCAAAGATATGAATACCAGTGTTTTTGTGACCTTGTGCATCCAATTTTCTACACTTTAATTAGAGACTTGTGGAAAATTGAATTGAATGTAGGTGATTTGGAAAGGCAAACATCTCTCTATAAAAGACCTCACAGCTGTCAATGCATATCAGGGCAAAAAAAAACAAGCCATGCAGAGCTTAGAAACAGAATCTGAAAGGTACAGAAAAAAAACACAAAAAGCAGTGACCTCCATAATTCTCAGATTGGAGAAACGAAGCTTCTCAAAGCTTTGAATCAACTGAATTGCTTTGAAAAATGATTCACTGTTTTGAGGCCCTCGAAAGACCTAAATATGGCGCCACCGCCACCTGCTGAGGAAAACATTGTAAAAACAACACTGTTAACCCAAACAGTACAATGTACTCATTTAAAATAAGTAAACTTTACTCAAACCAGTGACAAAAGATTATTCAACTTAATCCCCTTGTAGAGTGGTGCCAAATCCTGACAAAAAGATGAATCCAGAGGAAACCCTTTTCTAAAAACATTCAAGTTCTGTTGAATCAACATCTGTCTTTGGCCTAGTTCTGTCTTAAGCTAACACCTGTCCAGGAAAGCACCCAATATGTGTTAAAATAACATTATATATTATCTACACACTGCAACATAACAAAATTGATAAAAATGAAGGGGGTCTGCATAACTGTTGAGATCACGTTTGTATAATGAACTTTAATTATAACTTCACTTACACTGTAAAAAAAATCTGTAGAAATTGCAGTGTTATTGCAGCTGGGTTGCCGGTAACTTGCCGTAGATTTGGATGTATGTTGTTTACTTGCAATATTTTGTTCAAAGTTAAATAAACATTAAGCAATTACAAGTCTTTGTCTTTACAGAGTAAAACTAAAAAACGGCATCAGGCAAAACATTCTGGGAAACAAAATTTGAAGCAAAAAACAGAAAAAGTTTGATGATGATTTCTGGTTCCCAGAATGCTTTGCATGAGGCCGTTACTGTATAGTTTTATTCTGTAAAGATAAAGACTTGTCAATATTCAAAATGTATTTAACTTTGAACAAACTCTTGCCAGTAAATAACATAAATGTAAATCTACGGTAAATTACCGGCAACCCAGCTGCAATAACATTGTAATTTCTACGGAATTTTTTTACAGTGTAGACTTCAATGATTAAATGCATCTCTTTAAACAAATAAACAGATTCATGTACTTTATTTT
This sequence comes from Misgurnus anguillicaudatus, assembly GCF_027580225.2. NCBI lineage: Eukaryota > Metazoa > Chordata > Actinopteri > Cypriniformes > Cobitidae > Misgurnus > Misgurnus anguillicaudatus. Next base: position 27,858,250 of record NC_073344.2, on the reverse strand, counting down.
TCCTGTTTCATTATTTGGTTCAGGAGCGGTTATATTATTTTTTTGGTTAGCTCTTTGTGAGAGTAACAGATATGAAGTGACTGGATGTCCAGAATAAACTGTCAATAGATGGCATAATCTTTACCAGAACAGACTGTAAAACTAGATTGTAGTTATCTTACCTCTGCCACACACTCCTAACACAGAACCGAAACTACTTTAATATTGAAGTATAGGCGAAGAAAACAACTAGTCTGTAATGTGAGGTAAGATATTATAATATTTTACATTTTCAGATTATTTACATTACACTTACAAAACGTTTAAAGGAATTTAAATTAACCATAGTTTAATTATAGTAAAAGTGCAATGATCATGTTTTTGACGTATTGGTTACCATTAGTAAAAGCAGGTTAATTTGGGGTAACCATGCCTGTGGTTTAAGGGTATTAATTTACTTTAAATTAATACATTAAATAAAATTAATATTTATTTATTTATTTATTTTCTTTATTTATTTAATTTAAAGACATCTGTATGATTGTGATGTTTATTAATAAAGTTAAATAACATAATTCTGCATTGCATTGTTTATAAAGTTATGGATAATGTTATTTATAATTAAATTATTTGTAAATGTTATGAAATGAATAATTAGCTATGTTAGATTACATGATTTTGCCATGTTGTTTATTTTTTGTGGATATAATTTTTTAAAGTAACAACAAACAAATATTGCATCAAAAATGATCAAAAGTAATCTGAGCCATCTTGCGTCTTACATTTCTAAGTTGTCACAATAATGCAAGCATGTGTACAGTGTAACGTTAAAACGTGAGACAAACGTAGCAATATTTGCTGGAAATGAATTCTGATTTCTTTCTATTTTTCTTTGCTCTGTAATTTGGTGTTTTAATGTCTTTTTGACATAATAAACTTATATAATATCATTAAATATAATGCATCATAAGCATTATTTTTTATGTTAACAGAACAACAGAAACAACAGCCTGTATAGCATACTGTGACGACATCAACCCTCATCATGTCTTCTGATTTACCAAAACCACTTTCCAGTTGGTGCGGTGGGTCTAAAACACTTTTCCTGTCAAATTTTTTTACATTTAAAGTATTATGTAATATTCATTTAACTTTTGGTTTTTGTTTGTTATTTACAGAAAGTTCCTCATCAGAGTCTGAGATCAAAATTGTTCTTCTAGGTGATACAAGAGTTGACAAGAGTGACATAGCCAAATTTATTCTGGGCAGCAAGACTCTGAAAGGAGAAGAAATTGGTCTGTGTACTTTATATAAGAGTGAAGAAACAGAAAGAAAGATCAGTGTTGTAGACACACCAGGATGGAGTCCAATTTCAATCGAACAAACAGCAGAGAATATAAAAACAGAGATTGTCAGATGTGTGTCTCTTTGTCCTCCAGGACCTGATGTTCTTCTTCTGGTGATTCCTGTGAAACAAGAACCTTCAACGTATGAGATGACAGAAGCACAGAAGCACATGGAGTTGTTATCAGAGCGAGTCTGGAAACACACTATTGTGCTGTTTGATTGTGAGGAAGAGATTGAGGATTCTGTCATCAATGAACACATTCAACGTGCAAAGACAATCCTAGAAAAGTGCAAACAATTCTCTGTTTATCGTAGGGGTTTCAATCAAATGACAAATCTCTTAAATAAAATAGACGATCTGGTGAAGATAAATAAAGGAGAATTGTTTATGACACAAATTTCTGAAAAGATTCAGCCTAAAACTGAAGGGTTTGATACGGGACCTGAAAGTATAAATAATCCTCCTGACCGTAAGCATTATTTCATAACACCACAATCACTTTCTCATTTTCCTAATGTAACAATCAATTTTTGCTGTTTTTCAGTTACAGTAAGTAAAGGAAATGACACGGAGGAAAAGAAAGAAACTGTACTGGCTATCAAGCATGGACTTTGGTATGATGTGGCAGCACTACGTCGGGCAATGAAATCTTCCTCAGTGATATTAATGGGTATAATTGGAGCTTTGATTGGTGCAGTTGCAGGATCTGAACATGGTGCTTTAGGGGCTTGTGCCGGATTAGTTTCTGGTATCATTGTGGGCGGTTTACTTTCAGTTTTGATCATTTACATTTGCACTTACATATATTCATACTCTTAATCAAAACCATAGTGATAGTTCGCCTTAAGCAGCTTAGTCTCCCATAAGGAGTGATATAAATTTGGGTTTAAGCAATTCAAACAATAGAGAGAAAAGAGTCAATATCACTATAAAGTGCCTTTTCTGTCCTCATCAGAATCACTCAGTCATCATGAATATAAAATAAGTTTTATTATAAATGGTCAAAAAGTAAAATGATAAGTCTGTTGAAATATGTTTTCTCAGTTTATACTATTTTCTTTGATTGGATGTATGCGATTTTGGCATGTCTGACATGTCTTAAGACACTGCTCAGCTAACTTTAGTGTAAAAAGTGAATAAATGACATAAAATTCAAAAAAGTTTTGATTTGTCTTATTGTCCTCAACAAGTTATTTGATAAAAACAAGTCATTTTTAAAATTAATATTCAATATTTTTAATAATAATATTAAGCATCTTGCATGTGTCCCTGAAACTGCTGTCCACCCTGTCATTTTGGAAAAACCATAGACTGTAAAAAATAGGGGTCAGTGACATTATGTGCTTTAATGTATCATATGAAGTGCAGTTTGCATTTACTATTAATAATTATTAAGTCTGTCGTGTTTGAGTCGTAACCTGTGGTCTCTGTGATACTGTCATTTGTATGATATTTACTGAATGGTTATTCATTTAATCTGTAATTTAGATGTAATATATTTATTGTAAGCCACTATTCCTCCTTCGGCTTCATACTCCACCCCAGTAGGTGGCGGAAATGCACCGTAAGTTGGTTAACCACCTGCTGTAAAATATAAACGAAGAAGAAGAAGAAGAAACTATCTGCGCATGACCGGAAATACACGTGAAGCGTCGCCAAAACTCACTATACACGGGTGAGCTCAAACTGTAGTTTATGTGCTTTATATATTTATATGAGTCTTATGTTATATATGTAGTTTTAAATGAAAGTGAATGTATTACAGTTAAACCGGACTGTTGCACTGTAACTATACATTTAAAAGAAGTATTAAACTGTGCTCAACTTTTGTTTGACAAACACAGATGTCATATTTAGTTTTTGAACTGACTTCATGTTTGACTTTTATCTAATTTTTTGTTATTTTGACAGAATGAGTATTTAGATGAGAGGTCAGATTTATTATGCAGTTCTTTGAAGGGCTGTTCTGTTGTCACACTTGTGTTTATATTTGTTATCTCTGGAGGACTCAGTTGTGAATCATCTATCATCTCTCGTATCTCACTATCTGCTTGCATTATAAAACACAGTCCCAGTATATCAATGTATTGAATGGGTTCCCAAACTTTTCATTTTGCGTCTCACTGAAGTATGTGACCCATCAACACATTTTTAAATGAGAAAACACGCTTTTTTCTCTTTTATAATTGAGCAGTGTTCATTTTCCTTGTCATTTTATTAATAAAGTGTAAGTTTAATTGAAATATCAAAATAACTTATTGTCTCTCATATCAAAATCATTATCATTACTTGTTGTCACTAATTGGACTAAAGTGATTTTTATGTCATTCAATGCAACAGCCAAGCGACTTTACGTGACCCACAAGTGTGTCCTGACCTACAGTTTAATATCTCCTGTCTTAAAGCACATCATTATTTCATTATCTCTTACTAATAATAAGTATTTTATTGTACGTTTGTTGTGTAGATCAAGATGAGCAAACGTAAATCTGCAGCCCTGACTGAAGCTCAGTGTCTATCTTTGGTCTGTCTCATCTATTATTATTCCTTCATGTTTTATTTTATTTTTTTACTTTAAAGACGTGCAGATATTGGCTGGGAGTATGAAAAGTTTCCTGAAAGATTCATTTGTATTTTATTTCTGAATTGTATTAAGGCTCAAAAGATTCTGCGGGACAGATTCTGTCATCAAAAACTTCCAGATCGACCCGTGGGTCTGGAGTCACAGCACAGGTGACAATATACATAAACACCTGTTGTGTGTGTTTTAACTTTAACCCTGTGTGTGTATTCGTGTTTTAACATTAACCCTGTATGTGTGTTTGTATTTGTGTGTTTTCAGGCACTTGTTGGAGTTGTTGAGGCGTACAGCGGTTCATGGAGAGAGTAACTCTGTACTTATTGTTGGACCGCGTGGAGCTGGTAAAACTATGGTACAAGTTTTGTCATATTTCTTCCTTACATGTCTGCCTGTCTGTCCATCAATTTGTTGTCTGTCAGGCTCAAGGGATGAATCTGTAGTGAGGGCATCTACTAGATTTACTGTATTATTACTGTGTTTCAATTCTTAAACTTTGTGCTTAAACTTGTTGTCTTGGTGTTCTTTTGTTTTAATGCTCCATATTGGCTGATTCTCTTGTTTCTGGTTTGTTGATTAATAATTTTATAATCATATTGCGTAAATTTCCATCTAAGTTCTTTAGCTATGTTGTGAGTTTAGTTATTCACATTGTTTGGTGTGTGTATGTGTGTGTAGCTCTTGGGTTGTGTATTGAGTGAGTTGATGAATCTGAAGGAGGTGCAGAAGAATGTTCTCCTGGTGGAGCTCAACGGTAAGAAAATAAAATCAGACTTTATTAAAAATTCATTTTTCTTTCCTGATTTCAGTCGGATAAATGAGCTGAGCTCATGGTAACTAGGGCTGTGCAAAAATATCCATACAGCTAACTATCTTGATAATTTTCTCCACGATAGTGTATAGATATTTCAATTTCTACTATCAATATTTTAAAAAGTTTAATAATCCCTCTGTGTGCGTCAAACAACCTCCTCCACCGCCGTCGTAGTTGTCGCTGTCCAGTTGTCTGTCATATACGGTCAATGTCTCAGAAGTTAGCGGGAGTGAAAATTAAAAAATACCTGCAGCTTTCAAAGCCGACGTGTGGAAGCACTTTGGCTTAAAAAAGAAATTAAAAAAAAAAATCAGCTCTATTATTTTTACATTTTTGATAAAAAAAAGAAAAAGCATTGCAATGTATCACAGTGTGCAACGCACTGTACCGTATTGTACGGTATTGTGACGCATTGTATCATGACCCACGTATTGTGATATGTATCATATAGTAAGGCCCTTGCCAATAACCAGTCCTAATGGTAACAGTGTTGGTTTGGTGATCACAGGTCTGCTGCAGACAGATGATAAAATCGCTCTGAAGGAAATCACCCGACAGCTTCATCTGGAGAATGTTGTTGGAGATAAAGTCTTTGTGAGTATCTGAGGTTAATATTTCTGTTATTTTTGATATAAAATTTGTTCTGATTCGTTTGTGTGTTTCAGGGCAGTTTTGCAGAGAATCTGGCTTTTCTTCTGGAAGCTCTGAAGAAAGGTAAGACATCATCATCACATTACTACAATCAGTCTGTGTATGTTCAGTAGTTGATGTCCTCTTTGATGTTTTGTTAGGTGATAAGAGTCGCAGTCGTCCTGTGCTGTTTATTTTGGATGAGTTTGATCTGTTTGCTCATCATAAGAACCAGACGCTCCTCTATAATCTGCTGGATGTGTCTCAGTCTGCGCAGACACCTGTGGCTGTCGTCGGCCTCACCTGTAGACTGGTGCGTCTGCTCTCTTCATACGTCACACCTTCACTTATTCAAGTAAATATATATAAATAAGTTTGTTATTCATCGTGTTGTACGTGTACATGTTGTGTGTTTTGTCAGGATGTGTTGGAGCTCCTGGAGAAGCGAGTGAAGTCCAGATTCTCTCACAGACAGATTCATCTCTTAAGCTCTTTTTCATTCACTCAATATGTGGAAGCGTTCGGCTCTCAGCTCAGTTTACCTTCAGATTTCCCAGATCCCAAATTCAGTGCTGAGTGGAATCACAGTGTCACGGTATAAACACACCAGATGTAAACAAACAGCTTTATTAACTGGAGCTTTATGAGTTATTTACAGCTGATGGTGGTGTCTGATCTGAATAGGTTTGAGCGTTGAGATGACAAAACCACGGATAAGGGTTTGATACCCAAGTATAAAAGTCTATCTAAAATGTTAAATGTATAATAGCATCTTCTAACAACTCATTTCTAAACATTAAAATGTTGATAGATTGGCACTTTTTTAATCTCTCTAGAAATTACGTGAGGATAAATCTGTGGAGGAGATTTTGCGTCGACAGTTTAACTCCAGTAAAGACTTTCGGTCTCTGTATTCACTGCTGGTAATCTCCTCATCTCATCAGTTCATCATGTTGTGTTGATGAATCAGTGTTTTTGTATCAACGTGTGTGTGTGTTTGTGTATTCACGTGTGTGTTTGTGTATTGTAGTTTTTAGCTGTTAGTCGTGTGTCTGTATCTCATTCGACTCTGCGTGAGTCTGATCTTCTTGAAGCCAGTCGATTGATCACCGCTGATCCTAAAGCAAATATCCTTCACGGTATGTATTCAATATATTTCATAAACCTCTTTTTTTATATGCCTGTAAATCTATTTGAATTGAATTAGATGATTAAAGTGAATTTAACATACACGCTTTTTATGTGCTTTCGCACACATTAAATATGTTTGTCCTTCATCACGGTCTGTCTGTTCTGGAGCTGTGTCTTATTATCGCCATGAAGCATCTCAATGACACTTATGATGGAGAACCGTTCAATTTCCAAATGGTCCATAATGGTATGACATCACAAAACCCCTGAGATTTAACATGCCCCACATCCTAAACCGCATACTGTGACAGTACTGTAGGTACTGAATTAGATACTCAGGGTTCCCACGGGTCCTTGAAATCCTTGAAAGTTTGTGAATCTGGGGGAAAAATTCAAGGCCCTGGGAAGTTTTTTAGGGTTTCGAGCACGAAGTGCTGAAAACCTATTGTATTTGTCTGTTTTATTAGGGTTTCGAGCACGAAGTGCTGAAAACCTATTGTATTTGTCTGTTTTATTATTATTATTTTTCCGCCTTAAAACGCATCGCCCAGCCCAAACCGTAAGTCATAGAAACTTGCCACTTGGTCAACTGGTTGTATATTAGCAGGCTACTCAGATACAGTGAATCAGCCAAATCGGCCCATAGGTGGCGCTATAGCAATGCCCGACGCGTTGGGCATCATAACTCCTAAACCGGACATCAGACACTCAAGTGTTTGGTATCATTGTAATCCCTGGCTCAAAACTTAAAAAATGTATATCTTCGATTTCATTTCCGGTATGCACATTTTTTCGCTAATTTGCATAATATGCATTTCAAGTCAAAATGAACTAGTCCTAGGTTTTTCGCCCGATCAGAATCGTTCCAATGCAGGAGAAATCTGTGGAGTGAGTAGGTAAATAATTATCGAACAGAATTTGAAATTCCGCTTCAGGGTCACTAGGGGTCACCAAAACTTAATACAGTAAGTAGCCTATCGTCACTGAAATGGCTATAACTCGTGAACGGTTTGAGATATCTTAACGAGGTTTGGTACACATGTGTACCAGCTCACTCCGGGATCACAGTAAAAAAGATGCGGATTTTGGCCACTAGGTGGCGCTGTAACAGGCTTGAGATCGGGAATGGCTATTACTACACAACCGTTAGCCCGATACACTTAATATTTTGTATTGTATGTCTTTGTGCAATGTACCATAAGGGTCTAGAAGGACATTGGCGTATCTTCAAAAACATGGCCGTCGTCGGCCGATGAAGGTTGAGGACTGATTTGACAGGGTTAACAAAGGTCGATCGGAACGAAACGCACTGTGCTTCTTCGTGTACTGCTCCTGAAGGCCTGTAAGAATTTTGGTGTCATTTGGCCACTAGGGGGCGTAATACCGTATATCGGTGCCTTATCACCTGACGTTTGACGTACACAAACAAACATGACATCATATGATAGATCGGCTCATGACGAAAAACTTTGCCTCTGGAAGCGTTGCTGTCAATCAAATGGTTTGTGAGTTATTGGCGATAACGTTCAAACCTACTTTTGCGAACTAGTCCTTGGTTTTTCGCCCGATCTGAACCTAACCAAGGCTGATTGATTCTGTGGAGTGTGACTATAAATAATTATCAAAAAAAATTTGAAATTTACATTCAATCACGCAAGGAGTGGCCAAAAACCAAACTGGGCGGAGCTTAAAACATTAAAACGGCCATAACTCGAGAGTCGTTTGAGATATCATCACGGGGCTTGAATCATATTTGTAGGCCATCGGTCTAAGGCCGTGATATAAAAAGCTCGCCGATCGGACACTAGATGGCGCTATAACGGGGAAAATGGCACTAAATACTGTGATTATGCAATGGTTACAACTTTCACGCCTATAATTTTATCTGTGGTCAAGAGATTTTCATGGGAGTTGTTTTTTTTATCATCCTGAATTGTTTCCATGTCCTACGATACCAAACATACCAGGTTTTGCCTTACGGTTAGTTCTGCACTGCAAAAACTGTGCTTACAAAACATGCGTGAATAACTCTGCGAGGGTTATTCCGATCGACTCGAAAACACCATAGGAAGAAATTTACTTTACCTTCTGAACAAAAAACTCTATTGGTGTTATGTTAAAATTTCCATCAGAAATGGCCGAAAATTGCAAAAAACGAAAAATTACATTCATTTTTTGTGTTTTCTACACATAAATGGTTATAACTCCGCTATGAAATGACATTTTTCTACCAGATTTGATATGCTGATGTCTGAGCAGAGTCTGAGGCAATACAAAAAAAATTGTTTGCCTACACCACTAGTTGGCCTCATAATTGAACAAAACCTTTGACATTGAGTAAGCCCAATGGTCATACAATTGTTTCTTCACTAAACTAAAGTGAATAGCCGTGATACTAGCTACATGTAACACAGTCATGACCCGAGGTTGCATGCACGAGTTTGACATAGCACCACCTAGTGGTTATTTGTTTTTTCACTTAAAAATACTGCAACCTTACATCTAAAATCATGAGTCATCATAGATTGTGCCTTTCATGGCTTTGAGTATAATCATTGGTGGATTGCAGTTCACTCCCTAGCAACCAATGAGAATACCCTAGCAACCATTTAGCAAGAGCTGTATCTCAGTATCAGAACATCTTAGAGACATGGGGTTCAGCTATGACGACAACTATGAACAAGTGTGTCTGGTAGCTTACTTTTCATCATTTATTTTGTACAATGCAGCAAATCTACTCAGGCATGCCCTTAAAGGTCATAAGATCCCAAATCGCTTGAACCCAAGCGAATGACTTCACATTAAGCACGTGACATGTTTGTCCTATAGGTGCACGTGTGTTTAAGCATACATAGTCTGTATGAACTGTTTCTGACCATCTCTTTCGTTTTTGTGGATGCTGGATCAGCCTGGTCGACGACGTCTGACATCTTTGATGTGCTGTCCACTGTAAGTCTTTGCGGTCTGCTGCGCTGCTGTTTGTGTCGTATATGCACGTCCGCAGTCTGTTTGAACTCATTAACCCTATTTTAACATTTTGTGACCCGAGTTTTGCTACTGTAAGCACCACAAACATATCCTTCAGTGTTCTGTTTGTCAATGTTCCGTGAGAAGAGAGGGAGACATTTCACTGAATGATAGCACCTTTTTTGCTGACAACTATGAACAAGTGTGTCTGGTAGCTTACTTTTCATCATTTATTTTGTACAATGCAGCAAATCTACTCAGGCATGCCCTTAAAGGTCATAAAGTCCCAAATCGCTTGAACCCAAGCAAATGACTTCACATTAAGCACGTGACATGTTTGTCCTATAGGTGCACATGTGTTTAAGCATACATAGTCTGTATGAACTGTTTCTGACCATCTCTTTCGTTTTTGTGGATGCTGGATCAGCCTTGTCGACGACGTCTGACATCTTTAATGTGCTGTCCACTGTAGGTCTTTGCGGTCTCCTGCGCTGCTGTTTGTGTCGTATATGCACGCCGCAGCCTGTTTGAACCATTGATGACCATACTACGACTCAATGGCCTTTTAGTTAGCCATTTCTGAATTGTATGTTTCCGTATAAATCTGAATAACTAATTCTCGTTAACAAATTATCCTCATAACGTCACATTAAGGACATTACGTGTTTGTCTTATATGTGCACATGTGTGTAAGCATAAATAGTCTGTATGATCCATTTTTGACCATCTCTTTCGTTTTTCTGGAGCGAGGTGGTCTATCATTCATTGTGTCTGTATTCGGGTGCAACTCCTCAGCCTGGTAATCGACGTCTGACGTTTTTGACGTGCTTTAATGCTCGAAACCCGGCAATTGCTGCTTGCAGCTATATTTGAAAATTTTGTATTTTATGCCGACTGTTTTTCGAATACTATGAATTCAGACATACTATTCACCTTGCATACTGCTTTTTGCCTACTATATAGTAGGGAAGTAGGCGGTTTCAGACACAGTGATGATGCTTTGCAGGCCTGGAAAAGTCTGAGGAGTCCATGGAGATTCATAAAAAAACTGAAAGTCATGGAAAAGTTTTTGGGATTGTCTATATAGTTGTGAGAGGGGTAACAAACACATTAATATGTATTGATATATGCTGTTGATCAAATAACTAACACTATGATGTATTTAAAGCGTACCGTTTAAATTAGTATACAATTTACCCCTACTAGTTTTACTCGTATTAGGTTTTGCATTAATAGATGATTGTCATCCATCACCAGTGAATCTTTCTTTTTAATAAGACAGTGTTCTGTCTAAATGATTCATTCTCAAGTTACACTTAAAGGTGCGCTGTCTTAGACAATGACAATGTTTCGAACTCTGCAATTCACAATCTCACCACTAGATGCCGCTAAAAGTCCCACATTGCACCTTTAAACAATTCATTGTGCATGATTATTATTGGATTGTTATATTCACATTCATGCTGATATAATATCATGATATTACTTTAATGCTGTAAATGTCTGTCAGCTAAAATATAAATGTGCTTTTAATTTTCTTCCTTAGAGTTTACGAAGTTCATTCAGAGGAAATCTCACTCCATTCATAAGTTTGAGAAGCCTGTGGTGATGAAGGTCAGTGTGAACGCTCACATGTGTTAATGTCTCTCACATAGTGTGAAAGATCAGCCTTTGATTTCATGTTTCAGTTGTGATGTTTCCTCATATTAATGTGTAAAATCAATGAAAAAAAGTGTTTTAACATTTCAGGCGTTTGAGCATCTTGTAGAGCTGGAGTTGGTGCGTCCGGTCGACAGCGCTGCGTCTAAAGTTCAGCGTGAATATCAGCTGATGAAATTAATGCTGGAACACGGACAGGTGATGGAAGCACTGCAGAAATACCCACAATGCCCTACAGATGTCAAACAATGGGCTCTGTCAGCATTCGCCTAGTTCTGTAAATCAACCCAGAAATACTGTGTACAAAATTGTGTATAGTTCACTTTGCAATAAAAGTTTATTTAAATACTGAGATGTAAAGCTTTAATGGTGATTAAAACATTTAATGATTATTATAAACACTGCGAAAACTATCAGTGTCAATAATGTAATATCACTTGAGAATGTACAAATATGCTAAAATAGGAAATGCTGTTATCTTGCTTTTCTGTATGTAAATTATGTGTGAACACTTTTAAAATCTCTATATAGGAAATATGACATACTGTAGTAGGCTGTCTTTACAAAAACATATATAACCTTATAGTAGAATTAAAAAAAAAACTCCATAGTAGGAATAAAAAATACGATTGATGAACTGAATGTAATGGGTGCCATCAACTGTGTGCTTACCATCATTTATCACAATACTTCCAAAATATTTTTTTCCTACTATGGAAGTCAATGATTACAGTCAGCTGTCATTTCTCAAAACATCTTCTTTTGTGTTCATCAAAAAAAAAAAATCATACAGGTTTAAAACAACATGAGGGTGAGTAGCCTAAGTGATGACAGAATTTTTATTTTTGGGTGAACTATCCCTTTAAGAGCACAATGGTGACCAGTTTAATTTAAGGCAGGCACGTTTTGAAAATAATTGTCTTTGAAGGTTTGATTCCCAAATAGTTTTAGGGCCCTGTCTAAAAGTTAAAAAAATATAAATGGTGCCATCTAGTGGACTTTCATGATTAACAAATATGAACAAAATGTACACTCATAATGGCATACATAAAAAAACAATAGTTAGGCGCACAAATATTAGGAAAAAAAAACAAAAAATATAAAGGAATAAAATGGGGGTTATTTATGCTCTAATATATCAAAGTCTCTTATCAGTCTAACACATTTACGAGCCTATAATTTGAAAATGGAAAATAGCTATAAAGAAAAATCGTTTATAAACATAGAAATGAATGTTAGATGAAAATAAAACATGATAATGGATTTAATTATTGTAACTGTAACACACAGTTAAAAGTAAAGAATATGAACCATTAGGCCATTTGTATTTTTTATTAATAATATTAATCCAGTGAAATAGTCCTCACTGCAATCGCTTTTTCATAAACAGTGATTGAGGCGTTGAATCGAATTTGTCAATAAATATTACATTTATTTTAAAGTTAAGAAGTTTAATGCCTTAGTCATTATTACACTGCACGACAAAAATCCACATGGTTAGTTAATTTTAGGACTAAAAGAGGTAGAATGGACTTAAGAGGTAAGATGTGTTCTTCAGTTGTGCTGCATTCTAATGAATGTGTGACTTTTACAAAGGAAAATGTTTTTTTATTGACTTCTTTTTGCTTTTAAGCAAATTTTATATTCACTAGATTAAATGGAGTAACTCTGAACCCAATTTTGTTCATTTTCAAACAGCCTTTAAAGTATATTTAGAATCGTAAAGAACAAAAAAGCCAGAAAACGGTTTCTCTTTTAAATGAATTTAATATATGTTTGTTAATTTTTTTGTAAAGTATGTTGTGAAAATATGTGATGTTATATGCACTTGACCTTTTGTATAATTGCCATTTTTTCGTAAAAAAAAAACAAAACCTCGATCGTGGTTGGTTGGATGGCTCCGCAGCCCCTCGATCGTGGTTGGCTGAATGGCTCGGCACCCACGTGACCCAGATGTTAACACAGATGACATCATCTTAAGGCTGTGCAATTGGGCAACTAGTTGAAAGGGGTGTGTTCAAAAAAACAGCAGTGTCTACCTTTGACTGTACAAACTCAAAACTATTTTGTACAAACATTTTTTTTTTCTGGGATTTAACAATCCTGTGAATCACTAAAGTAATATTTAGTTGTATGACCACAGTTTTTTAAAACTGCTTGACATCTGTGTGGCATGGAGTCAACCAACTTGTGGCACCTCTCAGCTGTTATTCCACTCCATGATTCTTTAACAACATTCCACAATTCATTCACATTTCTTGGTTTTGCTTCAGAAACAGCATTTTTGATATCACCCCACAAGTTCTCAATTGGATTAAGATCTGGAGATTGGGCTGGCCACTCCATAACATTAATTTTGTTGGTTTGGAACCAAGACTTTGCCCGTTTACTAGTGTGTTTTGGGTCATTGTCTTGTTGAAACAACCATTTCAAGGGCATGTCCTCTTCAGGATAGGGCAACATGACCTCTTCAAGTATTTTAACATATGCAAACTGATCCATGATCCCTGGTATGCGATAAATAGGCCCAACACCATAGTAGGAGAAACATGCTCATATCATGATGCTTGCACCTCCATGCTTCACTGTCTTCACTGTGTACTGTGGCTTGAATTCAGAGTTTGGGGGTCGTCTCACAAACTGCCTGTGACCCTTGGATCCAAAAAGAACAATTTTACTCTCATCAGTCCACAAAATGTTCCTCCATTTCTCTTTAGGCCAGTTGATGTGTTCTTTGGCAAATTGTAACCTCTTCTGCACATGCCTTTTTTTTAACAGAGGGACTTTGCGGGGGATTCTTGAAAATAGATTAGCTTCACACAGACGTCTTCTAACTGTCACAGTACTTACAGGTAACTCCAGACTGTCTTTGATCATCCTGGAGGTGATCATTGGCTGAGCCTTTGCCATTCTGGTTATTCTTCTATCCATTTTGATGGTTGTCTTCCGTTTTCTTCCACGTCTCTCTGGTTTTGCTCTCCATTTTAAGGCATTGGAGATCATTTTAGCTGAACAGCCTATCATTTTTTGCACCTCTTTATAGGTTTTCCCCTCTCCAATCAACTTTTTAATCAAAGTACGCTGTTCTTCTGAACAATGTCTTGAACGACCCATTTTCCTCAGCTTTCAAATGCATGTTCAACAAGTGTTGGCTTCATCCTTAAATAGGGGCCACCTGATTCACACCTGTTTCTTCACAAAATTGATGACCTCAGTGATTGAATGCCACACTGCTATTTTTTTGAACACACCCCTTTCAACTAATTCAACTAGTTGCCCAATTGCACAGCCTTGGGAGCGTGCGTGTCATGAGTGCTGGGTCTCGTTTGTTTTCTGGGAGTCTACTGAACCTACTGGTGGCTTGTTTGCCACGTAGCAATAAAGGAGTATGCTGGAAGCCTTGATTGTTCTGGTTGGTCACATTGTGCTGCTATTATTTTGAACAAGACTGTATGTAGCTAGCTAGCTAGGCAGATAGATAGATAGATAGATAGATAGATAGATAGATAGATAGATAGATAGATAGTGCACAAATAACACGGTATAATGCAGTGTATATTAATCTTTCTGCATTACATGCGAACGGCCCCTATGCTAATAGAACTCTGTTTTTGTCTCCCTGTCTCGTCCTCGACCCCGAGCACAATGAGACAAACAGACCCAGTTCCTGTTGCTGTGAAGGTCATTGCATCACTGATCTACTGGCTGTCCTTCAACATGATGCCCAGCCGATGCCCGACCAACGACCACCGGCTAAACCCGTTTAATCTGCTTACCTGCCTCCTATCCCTACCGTATCTATATATATATATAAATATATATTAATTCGTCCCAGGGAGAGTCAGCCAACTTTGGCTTAACTTAGCACTTTACTGTATATGTTACATTATTAATATGCTCGCTTGTACGGTTTAACCTTAGCCGCTACTTCTTATATTATCTATTGACTTTCTGTGTTCTCCTCTACATCTACTCATGTAAAGCTGCTTTGCAACAATTAACAATTGTGAAAAGCGCTATATAAATAAAATTGAATTGAATATTGTAACATATTGTGTAGATCATTTGCTTTAATAAAAATAAAGTTGACCTCCTAAGATGGGGTGGTGGTGGCGGGCCAAAAAAAAGATATATAGATAGATAGATAGATAGATAGATAGATAGATAGATAGATAGATAGATAGACAGATAGATAGATAGCACTGGGGACCCAACTATAGCACTTAAACATTTAAGTCTGATTTTCATGCTACATCTTCTTTAATAAAGATTTAGGTTTCATTATTCACCACTGTAATATTTTAGAGAGACATAATTTTCTAAGTTTTGACAATTTTAAATGTATAAGGTGCTAAATAATCTTGCCCTGCCTCCACTGCATGCCTTTTATAAAAGGCTTGCAAGCGGAGGTAGCACACGGGCCTCTGTAAAAAGGGACTGTGTGATACCATTTAGTTGTACTACCCTTGCTCAAAATGTGTTGTCAATAATAGGTGGCAAATTGTGGAATAGAATGGGCTTTATTGTATCATAATTTGAAGTGCAGTTAGCATTTACTATTAATAATTTATAAATCTGATGTGTTTGAGTCTCAGCCAGTGGCCTCAGCATTATCCTGTCATTTGTATGATATTTACTGAATGTTTAGTCATTAAATCTAATCTGCACAGGTAGACACAGTTTTGTTTGACAGAATTTAGATGTAATATATTTAGCTTTATAGACCCTTTTACTATTTGTACACAATGATGACTTGGCAGCGTATGTGTGCGCATTTTGGCAACGGAAGTATGGCAAGAATCAGCAGTGAACCAACACAGACAGAGAAAGTTATTTAAAAAAATGACTTTATGAACTTTTTCAACACAGCTACCAGATCCGTGGAGTAGATAGAAGACGTTAGCAGATGACCAAATTTAAAGTGGTCATCTTATATTAGACATTTTGATGCTGGGAAACCGTTTTAATAAACTTTCTGAGTTGCTAACACGTTAGAACCAATGGGGAATAACACCACTTCTGTTGCCGAAATGCGCGCGCAGACTATTTGGTCACGTGCGCTGTAAAAGGGTCTATGTACAAATATGTTTAAAAAATCCAAATGTATGAAAGTATTTTTTATACATTGCCAAACCTGCAAAACACTGTGAGTTCATGCCGAAAACTGTTAACTGTTGTGTGTTTGTGGCAGACCTGTCGTAATAAATCCTCACCAACAGCAGGCGACTCCGGGCCGGATCCACACCAAAGCTGCTGAATTCGGCGTGGATCCGGCCCGGAGTCTATTGCTTGAATAAATGCATGTGCAGTTCTTGATGCTCTTTGTGGTATAAAACATTTTGAAAGGCTTTAGTCGCATATAACAGAAAACAGATTATTTCAACACAAAGTTTTAATAAACACACGGCGGTGTGATCAAATGGAGTAATTTCTTTATAAACAACTGTTTGTGATTAGTGACACAAAAAAGCACAGAGCAACATCATGCTAGTCTAATCATTTAAAACCAACAGTCAAATTTACATTATTCATATCATGTACTGTGTGTGTGTGTGTGTGTGTGTGTGTGTGTGTGTTGTTGGGGATTTACTGATCTGAAATGTCTTACAAAATCTACTTTCAACACCAAGAGTCGGTTTGTCTGTTAATACGTCAAGGGCAAAAACAAGCGACGTTTGATTTCACAGTAATGAGTTTATAATCACATTATTAATGAAATAAATAAACAGCTTTAGACTCTGAATGCTACAGTCGCAAGTGTTTCTGCATGTTTGTTGCATAATTGCAGAGCCCTGAATACTGCTGTAGTGTTTCACAGAGAGAGATAGATACTGATTTATAATGACAGGAGGAGATGTGATATGACGGCTATCACAACCCTACACAATATATAATTGTGTGTTTGAAGGGGTCGTATCATACGTCAGTTTTCCTTGATATTCACTTAGGATGTTAAAGTTTTTGTCTACCTAATTTGTTATCTTTACTGACCTTTTCTAGTGCTTTGACTTCTTCATATGTGACATAATTCAGTGTTTTGCTGTTGTCCCAGGTACAAATAAAGTATGTACTACAAATATACTTAAAATACCAGCAAGTACATTTGTAGTACATTGTTACTGTTTGTGCTAAGTAATAGTGTAAAAGTTATACACTACAAATACACTTTTTTTGAAGTATAGTTAGGGCTGTCACAATTATGAAATTTGGCTGACGGATAAATTCTGCCGATTAATTGCCTGTTTTAGGGCTTTGCCGGTTATGACGATTAATTGTCTGTTTTATTGTTTTGACATTTAATTCTCATACATTTTGTTTGTTCATGAAATAATTTTTACACATTGTTGTGATTATTAAATTAAATCTTTTGCAAGGTGTACCTAGTGAATATTAATACACATAAAACATATTTAAAAGTAATTATTTAATGATAATAGTTCATACTGCTTATCAACGTTTCGCAGCATTTCTTTAAATGCAGTTTTTTACATTGTATTGAATGGTTTTGCAATGTATCGCATTACAGTACACTGTCAGTTAAGGAACGGCATCTAATACCATCTCGTTTATACAGGCGCTACAGCTCCCCCTTGTGTTTTTTAGAGAGATGTGCAATCATTGTGGTGATTTGAAATCATCGCAATGAGGTAAAACAATCACGATGAGACGATTATTTAATCATTGTGACAGCCCTAAGTATAGTTTGACTAATTCAGTGTACTTGGGGGATAAAAGTTAACTAACTACCAACAATACGTAAATTGACTTCTAGGGTACCGAAATAATGGCCTCAGAATAGTAGCCGAGAACACTTTCCAGATAACAACAGACTCTGGGATGGATACTTAAGATTGTTTGTATATCAAGCACAAAATTAGTGTGTGAAAATAGTACCAAGCGTGCCCAAAGTATGTTTCGAGTTGATGGTTTCCATGACTGCACACGACTCTGGGCCGGAACTGCACCATAGCTGCCGACTTTGGCACGGATATGGCACGGATTCGTCTGCTGTCTGGGTTACTGTCAGTCAGATTCTGTTTTAATCTCTTAATCTCTGGTGGGTGGGGGGGTGAAGAGGTGATGTACACCTTCAAATTAATATACAGTAACTCTGGCATTGGTCTAGAAGCCTAATCATGGTCTTGCTTTTTAGTAGTTTTACCGACAACGGCCACTAGGTGTCAACGGTTTGCTGCATACTCTTGTAACAAATGAATAAATGACTGTCACTGCATTATTATTATTACTGCTAAAAGGTTTTAAAATATGAAAACTACATTCTTATGGTGCATTCGTACCAGATGCGAATGAAGTGCGAATGATTTACATGTTACGTAAATAAAAAGACACGATAGACATCCTGCGGCACAAATTAGGCATTTCGGGCGTTTGACGCAAATCGCGCAAGTTGAAAAATCATGTCTTTGGCAGATACAGCATCCAGTTAACCAATCAGGAGCTTTCTCTAGTATTGACGTGATTACGGCGTAGTGAGCGGAGGCAGAAATACGAAACAACAATTGAGGTCAAAATCATCGTCACTGTATGCGGACACCCGGAGCTGTACGACACAACTTCATACTTTTATACTTTTGTGAGTTAACTCAAAATGTGTCCAACTACGCTCAATTTATTTGCTTAAGTCATGTCTGGTATGAATGCATAGTTAGACCTTTCCAACAATATATAGATCAAAATAAGTGTCCCGCTGACAGGACAGCACCAGTTAAGGGGTTAAACTATAAAGGCATCAGGACTGAAAACTAAGATAACACTGACAAAAAGATCAAAGCTGCGGTATGTAAGACTTTCGTGTTCATAGCTCAAGGAAAATCTGTTTGATGATATGACCCCTTAAAAATGAAGCAGAAGTGATAAAGTCCAGGAGATGTACTGTATGTTCTTGCATTCAGTAGAAGCTGTGTAGAAAAGCACAATAAATCATAATGAGGTATATACCTGTTTAAAGAGGTGTCTTGTATTGGCATCGACTGTAATGATTTGCAGAAACAAACATCAAGAAGAGTTTTGCCCTTTCATACTAAAATCACGCGAGTCGCTCTTCTTATAAAACAAAAGTCTTAATGCATCAAAACCATTTGGGTGAAAACAGAGATGTCCGGGTCCGGTGTGATCTCATTGGGTCTCTTGAGTTCCTCCTCGTGTTTAAAACGTTTCCCTAGTTCTGCCCGTTTACAGTTTTTTCTCTCACATAACATGAGTCTTTACACGCTACAACGTGATTGGCTGAAAGAGTGCAGCATCATAGGCTGGACTCTTTTGGGGGGAAATCCAGGTTGGTAACCATGGTGACGACAGAGAGGATGTCGTCAGGGGCGATGAGGTTGGTGTTCCTCTGCATTGAGATGATGCGTTCCTCCACGCACCCGGCCGACAGACGCGCCTCGGATTCGTGATCCCAACATTCCTCTATAGTCTCGCAGAGCAAAGCCAAACCCTACACACACACAAACACACAATACAACAACGTTAATTGTAAAAAGTGCTATAGAAATAAAGCAGAATTTCATTTCACTTTAATGAAAAATGCAAATACTGATAGTTTTCTAGTCTAAAACAAGTGTACAGTACCGTATGTTTTAGCCAGTGTTCTCTGAATATCGGTCGTAGTTTCTTATGCACGACGACATCTTGCATATCCTCCAGAGATGGATGAAGACCGGCCTCTTCTTCAAAAGGCATCGAGAACTCATCTACTGGACCTGAGAGACAAACGCACACATTACACACAACCACACACGCACATGTGATAACAGCAGAGAATGAGATGACGTGTTTAGTACCGTCGGCCGCTGTACACCGTGAGGTCACTTCCCACAGCACCAGACCCACTGAATACATGTCGATCCTTAAAAACGCATCACGCTGGAAACTGATGGCTCCTTCTAACACCTCTGGAGCCATGTAACGCCGCGTCCCAACCTTTACAACAACACAACAATGAGTTTTTCATGTTAACTACACATTCAATATGTCATATTCATATGAAACCGTGTGCATGTGTCTTACCTGTCCGTGCGTATCACCTGTAGACTTTCCTGCTTCGAATTTCAATGCCAAGCCAAAGTCTGCAATACAGGCGGTTAAATCGCTCTTCAACAGCACATTCTTACTCTTTATATCCCTGAGGGAGAAAATGAAAGTAAAATTAAATGACGAATAGCATAACACTGCTAAAAATATATTGTTGTAAAAATGCTTCTTCATTTGTAAGTCGCTTTGGATAAAAGCATCTGCTGTTAGATGACAGATGTACAGATAGAGATCCCTGTGTGCGATGGCAGGTTTGTGTCCGTCCTTTAGGTTTGGTAGGTCTTCATGTAAATATGCTATCCCACGCACAAACGTCTGAGCTATCAAACACAACTCATTCCAGGACACAACATTAGCCTTCAGAAAATCTGTCAATGAACCCTGAATACAAACACACACATATGTAAAAAACAATGAATGCAAACTGTGTGAGAAGAGCTGATGTTGTTGATGTTGTTGTCATGTGTCATTGTGTTTTGTCAGGCAAATAATTATAGTTATTTTTCATTTAAAGCCATACACCAGCCAAATATCAAAATAACTCCATGATGTGGTTAGTTATTACAGTTTATCAAGTTTGAAATCTGCATATTTTTCTTACACAATTGCACTTTTTTTTTTAAGTCAAAAGTTGTTGCCTGATTCCTGTTTTTATTATAAAGCTTGGAAAAGCAAGAACATTTATTAAAATAACTCCAAATGTGTTTGTCGGAAAGATGATGGACACGTGTATCTCGGATTGCTTTAGGGTGAGTAAATCATGGGATAATTTTGATATTTGGCTGGAGTATCCCTTTAATATATTTCCCGCCACCTTTTTTAAAAAGTTGAATTTTTGCAGCATTTTTTGTGATTTTCACAAAAGTTTCACAAAATGCCTTCCAGGAAAATGTTCTTCTATAAATATATAAACATACAAATATATTAAATAAAACAACAGATCCTCTGCTTTCAAACAAACAAACAAACAAAAAACGGGGGAAAAACTTTCATCCTATCTTCATTTGTGCTCTTTATATACAGTGAGGAAAATAAGTATTTGAAAACCCTGCTAGTTCTCCCACCTAGAAACCATGAAGGGGTCCGAAACTGCCATCGTAGGTGCATGTCCACTGTGAGAGACATAATAAAAAAAAATCCAGAAATTACAATATATGAAATTTTTAACTATTTATTTGTATGATACAGCTCCAAATAAGTATTTGAACATCTGTCTATCAGCTAGAATTCTGACCCTCAAAGACCTGTTAGTCTGCCTTTAAAATGTCCACCTCCTCTCCATTTATTATCCTAAATTAGATGCACCTTTTAGCTGCATAAAGACACCTGTCCACCCCATACAATTAGTAAGAATCCAACTACTAACATGGCCAAGACCAAAGAGCTGTCCAAAGACACTATAGACAAAATTGTCAGGGTGTTCAAATATGTATTTTCCTCACTGTAACCTCTTAAATATGGTTAGGTTTCCTTAAATATATATACAATTTGAGAAGTAATTGCAGATTCAGAACTGTTATCAAAACATACACAAAGTTTTATATGTTGTGAATTTCATTTTTCCTCAGTTATTTATAAATTGGGTAAGCCATCTAGTGGATAATAGCGGAATTACAGATATTACCATAAAAACTAATCAGGAATGCATCATTGGCAGGAAAATGTTTTCTCTTAATTGACGAGATGACTCAAAAACACATCTGGTAAGTGAGAAGTCAAAAATCATGATGATACAATTTTCAAAACTCTTTCCCTATCATTGACAAGTTTTCTTGTCAATTAAAAGACAACGCTTCCCCGCCAAAGACAAGTTTTTACAGCAATCCCTAATTCTTCTATTATGCAGTAGGTGGCACTGTTACCCATCTTATAAAACTGCAGCATCTACAGATCCAAAAAGAAGTAAAAACTCTGTGTATATTTGGATCATTGTTTTAAATCTGATCTCTAACCAAAGGCTGCAACAAAAATTTTATTATCTCAGTTTTTCTATCAAAATGTGGTATTTTAAAAGATACCTACCCATACCTACCCATATTTGAGAATAAAGATGGCATGAAACTGTATTATTTGTTTAAAAGCAGAGGGTCTGTATGTTTATTTATTTAATAGGGCTGTGACGATGCATTGCGTTCCCCATTAAAAATGTCTGTCTGAAATCGATTCTAAATCGCAAGGCTGCGATTCTGTGTTTCATGCACAGCTCGTGCGTGTACTTCGGCTCTGTGATCAGTAGGAAGCCCTTATCAATCTAAAATTATTATGAGTTCGAATCGTTTACAACGTGCATTTAAAAAAGCAACACTCGTTAAACACAATCATTCAAAATATTCTTTACTATCATGAAAATGACATTTCCTGGAATAGGTTTGTAATGATAATACTTCTGTGGCACAAATTGTGTTTCTGCACGAGAGCGCCCTCTGGCTTTAGAATTTGGCGGCCATAATTTCACCATAATTCATTCATTGAGAAAACGCGCATTTGCACGATTATTTGTCACAGCCCTGATATTTAAAGAAGAACATTTTTCTAGAAGGCATTAAAATTTTGTGAAAATCATAAAAAATACTGGCGCTAGCTGGCAAAAAAATTACTGAATTTATTCACTCTTTCCCCGACATTGATGAGTTATTTCATCACTTAAGAGAAAACATTTCCATGCCAATGACGCTTTCCTGACGAGTTTTTACCGTAATCTGTAATTCTGCTATTATCCACTACATGGCGTGCCTACCAAATTTATAAAAACAAGCAAAAACTAATTTATTTACTTTTAAACTCTCTTCAAAACTGTTTATTTTTGATAATCATTCTGAATACGATATCTAACAAAATTTCTTTACAAAAATGCAATAATTTCAGAGGTTAAAAAACAAAAACAAATGATAGGATGAAATGTTTTTTTTTTTCATTTTGTTTGTTTGTTTATTGTTTGTTTGGGTCTGTTATTTCATTTAATATATTTGTATGTTTATATATTTACAGAAGAACATTTTCCTGGAAGACATTTTGTAAAACTTTTGTGAAAATCACAAAAAATGCTGGCGGGCAACTTAAAAAAAAAAGGGCTGGTGGGGAATGAGTTAAATAGTAATGCAATTCTGACTACAAGAAAGCAAAAGTGACTTTTGTGAAAAAAGCATGTTTGTGTTTCTGTACCTTCTCATGATACGCAGTGATGAGCCAAAGTTCAATGTCAACTCCGTTTCCTCTTTTTTCCGCTCCGAGGAATTGAAGAATATTTTCATGTTTCATTCCACTCACGCTATAAATCTCATATTCATTCTGCCATGACTGCTTATTCTACAAGATCACAAACAAACACAAACATTTACTACAAAGATTACAAACAAATGCACACAAAGTTATAAAACAAATAAATGCATCTTTAGATGGATGATTTCTTGCATATAAAAACTTGTTTTTACTTGGTTAAAACTCCAAGCCAAGCAGCCTATAATTAATATAATTCATCACAATTATATATATATTATTAATAATGTAAGTATTTTCATATTGCTGTTGCCATTGTTGTATAAGAGTATTAACCCTTTCAAAGCCATGTGTCTGAGAATGTTGTATGGTCTTATCAGATCACTGACATTACAGGTCTCTCATATCTTACTGCTTTATTATAATCCTTACATCTTCTCAATATTAATGTAAAGGTCTGTTACCTGAACAGGAAAGATTTTTACAGCTACAGGTTCATTAAAGAGTTGTGCTTTCCACACACAGCCGAATCGTCCCCGAGCTTTGACCTCCAGCAGCTGCAGAGGTTTCTGACCCAATAACGGAGAGGGAGGCGTCATTCCTGGATCCTGAGAAATACACAAAAACAACCAAAAATCAGCAAAGGGATTTTCATCTTTTTATTCACAGACATAAGACCTGCAGTCCATACTGAATACATCTGAACAAATCCAAAATAACTGCAGGCACCATAAACACATACACAGAAATCAAATATTCATCCGTGCCAGCTGAAAGGGAATAAAAGAAAATATACAAAATACAACAAGTTACAAAAGTTTGTAAAAGTAAAGAAGGGTAAAGTAGATGCAGATGATGTCAGGACGGTTATGGGTTAATGAAACTCTTACCTCGATCATGATATGAAAGGGATGCTAGCAAAAGAGGAAGAAAGTGATTTTACTGTTTCTAGCGAACAAAACCATCACAGAAAGATGAAGAGAGAATGAGAGATATTCATGTGGTGATGTCTGTGAGAGGACATAATATCATCCAGAAAACACACAGAAATCAGCATGAAAATGGTATTTGTCATTTTTGGTCTTGTACTCACGTGTACTGTACCTTTAAACGGTTTATATACTAGTATGGGTTAGTCATTAAATTCTCAAAAATTAAGGTGCTTAAATGTTTCTTCATGGGGCGTTTGAAACTTTTTGCCGCTGAAGCCCCTTTACCTAAATTATTTACTTAACTACCCCCTAAGATTTTAAGTAAATATTTTAATAATTTAAAAGCATATTTGCATATTTAGGTTTTATTTACATTTTCCATCTATTTTAACATATACAGCAAAAACTACATTTTTTACTTTTGTTATCTTTTACTTTTGTAAAACTTAATGTTCAATTGAATGTTTTTTTGAATTTGGAAATATATGTAGTTTTAACCTTCATTTATTAACATATATTTAAAAATGTATTTCAAGGGCAAGCAAATGCTTTTCTAAATGTATTTTAAGTTAATTTTATAAAGTATATTTTTAAAGTTGAAAATATATTTAATTTGAACCTTTTTAAAACTGTTATGATTACAGGTTTGAACATAAAGTTTTTCTTCCAATGCGACATGAATATATTTCCTTGGATTGAAATATATGGAGGGCTAAATATATTTTTAATGCTTTAAAATGTATTTACTTTTTAAATATAAAGTTTCAAAATATACCAAAAATGGCCAAAAAATATATAGGTGAAAAATATATTTTTGTAAACATATTCCAAACTATATTTCAGCAAATATATTTTTAGGCCATTTTTGGTATAGTTTAAAATATATTTTTTTGCCGTATGGAAAAGGTTTTCTTAGTAGTAATTGTTTTTATTACCTTCATCTGGTAATGTTTTAGTGTAAATCCAGTGGTCATGGCATGACGAATAAAATATATAGTAAAAATCTGCTTTGTTTTTTAAAGTTTGTTAATTTTGAAATCATTAATTTGCACCTTATGATTTAATTATAAGTAATTAATTAAATGTTTTCATCAACTCAACCCCCTGCACTTCCCTCGAAACCCAGTTTGGGATACCCTGCTATTGAAGAATCAATTTTAGTCCCCCCAAAAAACATCTCTTTCATACATTTTTATAAAGACAAGTTTTTTACTACTTCAGATGTTAAAGTTTCTTTATGGAGCCATTCAACCAAAGATGCTTCTTCTCTGGCATCATGAAGCATCTTTATTGTTAAGAGACTACTAGTCAGTTTTGGAGATTTTAGATTGTAAACACTTGGTATCTTTGATGCACAAATACATTGATAAAAGTCCATCATAACTAGGGCTGGGTATCGATTCAGATGTTCCAGATCGATTCGATTTCGATTCACAAGCTATTGAATCGATTCGATTTCGATTCTCGGTTCGATTTTCGGATAGAATTTTAATACTCGATTTAACTTAATGAATATACATTTAATACAAATACTATATTTATAAAAAAAGAACAGTGAACAGAAGTTTACAAGGGTAATCAATAAAAAGAACTGAAGAGCCACAAACCTGTATATCTTGTATTTTAGGTACACTTGGGTACATTAAAACAGAACCCATCTCTAATTTTCAAATGCATACAATTGATGCAAGATGAAAAATGTATGCTGAAAAAAGTCAGAACAGTCGAGTGGAGAAGACTAGTAATTAGATTAACGTTAATCTTACGTTCAATGTTTGCGAAAATACATATGAAATAAATAAATTGATTCGTGGTCTTTGAGAATCGATTTTGAATCAACAACGTACAAACTCTCCCGCCCCGATTAATCGAAAAATCATAACCTTAACTAATTCCAGCAAGCCTTTTTTTAAAAAGTTGCCCGCCAGCATTTTTTCTGCGATTTTCACAAAATGCCTTCCAGGAAAATGTTCTTCTATAAATATATAAACATACAAATAAATCAAATGAGAGAACAAACCCTCTGCATTCAAACAAACAATAAACAAACAAAACGGGAAAAAAACATTTTTATCATATCTTCATTTGTTATCGTTCTATAACCTCTTAAATATGAGTAGGTTTCTTCAAAAATACAAATTTTTGAGCAAAAAACTGAAATAATTGCATTTTTGTAAAGGAATTTTGTTAGAGATCAGATTCAGAATGATGATCAAAACATACACAGAGTTTAAAATGCTGATAAATTCGTTTATGCTTAAGTTTTTTATAAATGAGTAATAATCTATTATCTAGTGGATAATAGCGGAATTACAGATTGCCATAAAAACTCGCCAGGAAAGCCTCATTGGCAGGGAAATGTTTTCTCTTAACAGTGGGGAAAGAGTTAATATTTTGTGTCTCAATAATAAGTTGGTGTATTTCCCCCAGAAGATGAATTTGAAAACACATTTTTTGTCAATGTGAAGTTCATGAAAGTTTAATAGGTAAAAAGTGTCAGTCCACAAACACACACACACACACACACACACGCACACACACACGCACACACACACACACACACACACACACACACACACACACACACACACACACACACATACACACACGCACACACACGCACACACACGCACACACACACACGCACACACACGCACACACACACACAGAAGTTCATTTAGAAGGTCTGTCAGACGGCCGAAGAGAGGATCATTACCTGTGATGGTACGAGAAGAGGAGGATAGGACAGTCTGAGATGCCGGTACATCCAGAACGAGATGAAGAGGACGACAGCAACCGCCATGATGGGAATGAGAGAGTACAACAATGTGGGAAACATCTCAGGCTTGTCTGGGAGAGGGCTTGATGTGGCTGTGGAGAGAGATTGTGTATATATATATATATAGGATGTGCTGAATGTGTGTTTATATCCAGCAGGGGTCTCCAGAGATTTAATGTGTATAATGTGTGTGTGTTACTCACTATGTACTATCTCGGGTCTGTAATGTAACTTCTCATTGCACATGTTGCCCTCACAACAGCAGAAGTAAACTTCCAGATTCTCCTTACGCTCCACACAGTCGCCGCTGCAGAGAAACAGTCTTTACATATTCACTTCGCAGGACATAATAACGGGTAAACACATTTGGGTACGCACCAAAAGTCCCGGATCAAAAAGAAGAAACTGCTCAATAATATCTCTAGAGATTGCTCTTGAGACTGATCTGAGCGTACCTGTTGTAACAGTTGACATCATCGAGCCAGCAGCCCTGTTTGACCATCTCAATGGTTCCCGACTGATTCTTCCAAGTAGAAAAACAGTGTCGGCGTTTATCTTTCTCTCCGTAACATGTCTCCACGCCGCTCTGGTTTGTACCGTCCTTTTCCCAGCTGGCATTATAAAAGACACACTTTGTGTCTGAACGCCCGAGGATCGCACCTGAACAACAAATGAAGAGAAAAGGTGTGAGAACATTCAAGCTCATACAGTAAAAGGTTTGTTGTCTATGGTGAAGAGTTTTTCACTAGCAGATGTTGCATTTTGCTAAATCAAAACTTTCTCCATGTGGTTGTTAAAGGGCACATAATAGTCCCATTTTTGTAATGGTGTGCCTATGTGTCTATAAAGTTTCAGTTTTAAATACCTGACAGATTATTTATTATAGAGTGTCCAAAATGCACCTGTGTGTGTACCTTTAAATGCAAATGAGCTACAGCTCCTCACTCCTTTACCAACAGACAGTGAGCGCCTTCAGCAAAAATATTCCTGTAAATACAGTCTGAGACAAATGTATCTTTATCCGAATTAGCGCTAACAAACACATTTAAAAAAGCTTTTGAGTCAAATTAACCAGTTATTTATGTGGTGGGTGGGGCTTTATCAGTGTGACATCACATTAACAAGAAAATCAAAACGGCTTTGGTTTAATGGGGATTAATAAAATAAGTATTTTTCATAGTAGGGTGGTTTTTCTCACATACTGCCAGGGCTTTAAACCAGATTTTTTTCCCAATTGGTTCGTTTCGAACAGAAACAGTATTTTAAAGTTTCCGGTTTTCAGTTCAACCCTAAAATTTACGTTCCTGAACCGGTTAGAACAAAAAAAAAAAATAATACGTTCCATGTCAGCTGTGGGATATACAAATAAGTACGCTGATCATTAGGACATTAAACTTCAATTATTAGTCTACATACTGTATGTTAATTGAGGTTACTGTCTCTTTAAGATAAGCACAAACATGGTTTCTGCCACTAATACATACATAAACTTAAGACATAAACAAATGTTTTTATTAGAAAAAGAACACTGTGGTATTTCAAGATCATTTTGTTTGAATGTGTCCTGTCAAGAACAGAAAGATTGTTCGCTTGCTTTTTGAAACGCGTCTCTCCGTGTATGCACTTTTGAGTGCACTTAAACACGCGCACACACAGATAGAGGACGAATTCCAAACAACGCTTCGGAAAGAAAACGCAGCATAAACAGTCGCTCCACATAAAGTGAAAATTACGTTATTTTTAACATTAGTTTAACATTTGCAAGCCTTTGAAACGTGCAAATGATCAACTTTCACCCTATTTAAATATGCCTATTCATACCATTATTTTAAATAAACGATTCTGTTCCGGAACATATATCTTTTGAAAGTGTCTGGTTTCGTTTTGTTACTTGCAAAACATCAAAAGTTTCAGTTTTTTCGTTTTCGAAAAAGCCTTGCACGCTGCCAACACACATTTATGTCCCAACCTTTATTTTGCATGATATGGGCCTTTTAAAGAAACACAGAGTATATAAAACTTTGTTTGAGACCTACACTACCGTCTACACTACATTTCTGCAAACGCCTTCAGATCAAATGATTTTTTTAAATCATGAGAAAGATTTCAGTCAAGAGACCCTAAACTTTTGACCGGTAGTGTGTACAGTATGTTAACAAATGTTTTCTATGTCTTTATGAGGCACTGTGTGTGTTTCAAAGACAGGGCTTGTATTTCATCTTCAACAGATCACTGAGGGTCAGGAATGCTGGAAAGGCGAGACGTGCATCAATCGGACATTTCTGCTGACAGACGCCTTTGACTTCACTCAATAATTCAACACATTGAACAGATTTCCATTCACTGCGGCCCACAGAACATTCGACGGATTCCACAGAAGCTTCGCTCACACAAACATTAAAAGCCTTTATGAGGCTGCAGGACAGAGGCGAAATTATAAAATAATCATGAGCTTTCATAAATCACAGGAAGAGAAGCCCGACAGCCGTAGAGCTTTCTCATGATCTCAACAGATTTTCCTTCATTATTTCATTACTAAAATGTCATTCTTGTGAGTTTAGAGATTTGTAAATGGATGAAGTTGTACCTGCAGGAACCTTCTTCATTTCAAACATGTCTATTTATTTTCTAAGGACATCATAAGATCTCTAAACTCTGAAGAAGGTGTGTTTATGTCTGAGCATCACCAGCAGAGGGCGCTGAACACTCAAACACTCACTAACCAATCACAACGCTGCACCTGGATAACACAGTAAATCTGAAGCCTAAAACGAATCATTGAGGTAAAAATGTCGTACAGATAATAAAATCAGTCATATTCATGTCAATGTCGGTCTATCATTGACCAATCTGAACAAACAGCACAGCAAAGAAATATTGAGCAGATGTCCACGAATGATGAATTTACTGTGAAATTACAGCCTAGAGTTACAGATAACACACATCTGCTGGACATTTACTGAAGATTTGTCTACATCAGATAGAAATGCACATATTTATCAGGTCAATGCAATAAAATATTTCAGCCACAGACCCCAGACAACATCAGCTTTTCTATATTTACTGCACGGATGTGAAGGGATCCTTTATAGAATGGATATAAACATGGTAAAATGTGTTACTATAGTACACAATTGGAAAAATTTAATTATTGTAAAAAATATTGTAAATTATTATAAATGCATGTAAAACTTGGTGAATAACAGATGTTTAAACTCTAAAAAAAGTAATCAATCTTTATAACAGCTTTGTTGCCAAAATTTGAAATTTACAGAAGTATTAAATCATTAATGAAAGTTCAGATTAACATGCACTTTTAATGAAAGATGCCCACTGCACGTCGCTTTACATCATGTGTGCCTTTTTTATGTATTTCAATTTTTTTTATGTAAGTTGACCTGATGTATGCTACAATCTTATAACTTCTTCAATAAAAATATATTTTTTAACAATTATAAACTCAGAAAAGTGTTTTATTATGTGCACTCAGATGTGTCCAAACGCTGTAAAAAAAATCTTTGCTGCCTAAAAGCTTTAAATTGTTTGAACAACTTATATTTACAAGTCATTTTAACTTACTATTATTTATCTTGACAAGAGATGAGCTTCTGCTACTTATAAAATGAAGTTGACTTAGTTTAAATATATTGTAAAAGTTATAACAACTCGTCTCTAGTCAAGATAAATAATAATAAGTTAAAATGAGTTAATTGAACAAGTGTGTTTTTTACAGTGTAGGCAGTCAAGTCACCAGCAGCCGTCAGTCACAACATTTGCAGAAGAAACACCTAAAACTGAAACAACCAAATATGAGAAAACCAAATCTGACACAACTGAACTTGAAAAAGTCAAACCTGAGAAATCCAGACCTGACACAACCGAACTTAAAACACCCAAACCTGAGACACCCAAAGCTGAGAAAGTTGAACCTGGGACATCTAAACCAGAAACAACTGAACATGAATAACTCAAACCTGAGAAATCCAAACCTTACACAACCAAACCTAAAACACCCAAACCTGACCTACCCAAAGCTGAGACAGTTTAACCTGAGACATCCAAACCCGAAACAACTGAACCTAAAACACTCAAACCTGAGACATCCAAATCAGAAACAAACGAATCAGAAACACATGAACCTGAGACACCCCAAGCTGAGACAGCTGCACTTAAAGCCTGGGATACACTGCCCGATTATTGGCTGTCCCAGACGAAAGATTGCCATCGTGAAACAATCGTCGCGATTTCTGTGATCGTGGCTCTTATGTGGTCCTATGTCGTACAATGAGAGAGGTTCAAAGACGGCCGTTTTCACCGGTCTTGCGTCCAAAGATAGCCTACGATAGTTTTCTGACAGTGTCAGAAATTCGGCATGATCACGCACAGTGTGTTTGCTGCTACGACCTGCGCGTCAGTATTTGTTTACCACGAGCGCATGCTGGTGACGTTGCGCAACATGTGACACTGCCGCCGAAGCTTCCGTGTCATCATCGTACAATCTACATGCCTCTCGTACCCGAGTTTAAACGATACATGTCGCACAGTGTGATAAGGTAGGATCTTATAGGAGGGCAAAAATCGTGCAGTGTATTCCAGGCTTAAAACAACCGAACCTGAGACACCCGAACCTAAAAAAAATCTTACTGGAGACACCTGAACACCGGAAACACTCGTACCCGAGACGTCTAAATCAGAAACAACTAAACCTGACACAACCGAACCTGACACAACCGAACCTGACACAACCGAACCTGACACAACCGAACCTGACACAACCGAACTAGAAACACCTAAACCTGAGACAGCTGCACCTGAAACAACTGAACCTGAGACACCCAAACTTGAGACATCCAAACCAGAAACAACTGAACCTAAAACACTCAAACCTGAGACATCCAAATCAGAAACAAACGAATCAGAAACACATGAACCTGAGACACCCCAAGCTGAGACAGCTGCACTTAAAGACACCCGAACCTAAAAAAAATCTTACTGGAGAGACCTGAACACCGGAAACTCTTGAACCCGAGACCTCTAAATCAGAAACAACTAAACCTGACACAACCGAACCTGACACAATCGAACTTGACACAATCGAACTTGACACAACCGAACTTGACACAACCGAACTTGACACAACCGAACTTGACACAACCGAACCAGAAACAACTGAACCTAAAACACTCAAACCTGAGACATCCAAATCAGAAACAAACGAATCAGAAACACATGAACCTGAGACACCCCAAGCTGAGACAGCTGCACTTAAAGACACCCGAACCTAAAAAAAATCTTACTGGAGAGACCTGAACACCGGAAACTCTTGAACCCGAGACCTCTAAATCAGAAACAACTAAACCTGACACAACCGAACCTGACACAATCGAACTTGACACAATCGAACTTGACACAACCGAACTTGACACAACCGAACTTGACACAACCGAACTTGACACAACCGAACTTGACACAACCGAACTTGACACAACCGAACTTGACACAACCGAACCAGAAACAACTGAACCTAAAACACTCAAACCTGAGATATCCAAATCAGAAACAAACGAATCAGAAACACATGAACCTGAGACACCCCAAGCTGAGACAGCTGCACTTAAAACAACCGAAACTGAGACACCTGAACCTAAAAAAAATCTTACTGGAGACACCTGAACACCGGAAACACTCGAACCCGAGACCTCTAAATCAGAAACAACTAAACCTGACACAATCGAACCTGACACAACCGAACCTGACACAACCGAAATTGAAACACCTAAACCTGAGACAGCTGCACCTGAAACAGCTAATCCTAAAACACTCAAACCTGAGACATCCAAATCAAAAAATCAAAAAAACAAATCAGAAACACATGAACCTGAGACACCCCAAGCTGAGACAGCTGCACTTAAAACAACTGAACCTGAGACACCTGAACCTAAAAAAAATCTTACTGGAGACACCTGAACACCGGAAACACTCGAACCCGAGACGTCTAAATCAGAAACAACTAAACCTGACGGCACAACCGAACCTGAAACAACCAAAACTGAGACACCCGCACTAGAAACACTCAAACCTGAAAAATCCGAACCTGACACAACCAAACCTAAAACACCTGAACCTGAGACACCTAAAGTTGAGAAAGCTGCACTGAAACAACTGAACCTAAAAAAAAATCTTACTGGAGACACCTGAACACCAGAAACACTTGAACGAGAGACATCCAAATCAGAAACAACTGAACCTTAAACAACCAAACCTGACACTACCGAACTTGAAACACCTAAACCTGGGACAGCTGCACCTAAAACGACAGAACCTGAGACACCCAAACCTAAAAAAAAATACACCAGAGACACCTGAACACCACAAACACCTGAGACACCCAAACACCAGAATCACCTGATCCTAAAACACCTGAAACCGAAACACCCGAGAAAACTGCCCCTAAGACAGCTGCACCTGAAACAACACAAACAGAGACAACCGAACCTGAAAAACCTGAACACCGAAAACACCTGAACCCTAAACAAATGAAACCAAGACACCCCAACCTTAAACACCTGAAGAAGATGGTGTACACATTTTTAACCCATAAGTCCTAAAGCACCACACACAGACACACACACACATAAAATAAACAATTAAAATACAATCAACTCAATCAATAAGCTCAGTTCCAGTTCAGTAGGCAGTTTACTTAAAACTTCCCTTTACAAATAACTAACATTACTAACTTCAACATGAATGCCTTTTCACAGAATTTAAGCATTTCTTTACATTGAGTCGTGGTGGTTTGATTGTGTCTGATGTAAGACTGTGACGTGATGTGAGATCAGACAGAGGAGCACCACACATCCTCCAAATAGTACAGTAACAGTGTTCAGATTCATGTGTTCACATCAAAGACCAGTCCAGTGCAGAAGACAACAAAGAAATAATAAATATACACATGAATAATAACTGCTGCAGGAAATCATGAGGGTCAAATCCAAAGCAGACGATCAATAACATACTGTAAAATCTGCACCCCTCTCTCTCTCTCTCAGATTTATCAAATGAAATGCTTTCAGTGTCTATAGTCCTACAGTCAGTCAGTCAGTGGAATGTTCCCAGAGTTTTTGGCCTCCTGCTGTGGACAGACTGGAGCCAGTGTGACTGGACGCAGTGGGACACATCTGTCTGAAACGCACCCACATTACCAGAATTCTGAGTAAGCCGGGGCGAGAGAGAGAAATAGAGATGATGTTCCTGCTGTTATTATGATGTTATGACTGTAACATATCAGAGAGACAATAACCTATTAAGAATATATTTGTGAACCTGGACCACAAAACCAAGCTTAAGTTGCACAGGTTTATTTGTACAGTAGCAATAGCCAACAATACATTACATGGGTCAAAATCATATATTTTTATTTATGCCAAAAATCAGTAGGGTATTAAGTAAAGATCATGTTTTAAAAAAATATTTATCTGTAAATATATGAATACTTTTTGTGCTTGGATGCAGTTGCTAAGGACTTTAAACGCGATTTTCTCAATATTTTATTTTTGCACCCTAAGAGTCCAGATTTTTAAATAGTTGGACTCAAATTCAAGGACTAAATGTGGGGACACATTGCAAGTGAGAGCAAGGTTACATCGTGTTACCTTTTAAGATACATTGTTACAGTTCCCTTTCGAGGGAACTCGCGCTGCGTCACTGCGGGGATTCTTTATGGACGCCTCCAGGGGTAAGTGCATCTGAATGTGTATATCAAATTCAACCAATGGTGAAGCTTAACGACAAAGACAGGGTGACATGGGAGTCAGGAAGTATATCGCTATCTGAAATATGGCCAAAGACGCCGTAACCCGAGACGTTTTCATGTGTCAAACACAACTATGCAAAAAGCATTTTGGTATGAATCAACATTCGCATACAGAAGATATAAGCAATTAAAGCGAACAGTTTAGCACGTGTGATTAAAAAGTCTAGAATGTTTATGATATTATCCTACACTACACAGGGAATAATATGGATTTTTTTCCAAAAAACTTCTTGCATAAAATAGATTTAAGCACTTTCAATGACCTGTATCTATGTATGTATATTTTCAAAAACTTCCCAGGGCCTTGAATTCCCCCCCCCCCCAGATTCACAAACTTTCAAGAACCCTGCATATATTTTTGTTGTCAGTACTATACAGTAACACAGTAATCAAATATTACTGTAAACATTACAATATTACTGCTGGTAAAAATAACTGGAAAAACATATACATTACAAAAAAAAATCTAAAGATAAACATTTGGATGCAAAACAGCAATGAATATTAAAGTGTTTGATTTTCAAACTAATGTTACACAATGCAAAAATAAACTTTAATTGTGTTTGTCTATTGCCACAGAACTGACACATTTCACGTGTGATGGTCTTAAAATTAAATTTATTTTGTTTATATAGAATTTCACATTTCTTTATCTTTATTCTTTATCTTCAAATTTTCATGTTTTTATCCGATTAGTCGATTAATCGATTATGAAAATAAGTCCTACTATAATCTGCGTGACCCTGCCTTTGCTTTTTTATGAGGTTCCAAATAAGCGATTATAGTCAATGAAGTCGACTTCAACGGATATCCCGTGCTCAGGGAGTAGGGAGTAGTGAACACTGCGTAGGGAGGGACCCTGTCAATTGGAACGCACCCTATGACTTGCTGCAGGCATCAGCGTGTGAGGTTAGCAGAGGGATTAACTCACTGACTGTAACCTTGACATAACTCTGTGTGAGCTCACTAGGCTTATGGTAAAGAGGATAAAAGCTACTGTAGACCTTTGCCTTATTTCAGAGATGAGTGCAAAGGAGAGAGAGAGAGCGACACAGAAAGCAAGCACTTCTCTGCATTTGCTCTTCACTGAATACAGTAAATATCGTAACCTGTAAGAAGCAGGCACCTAGCAACCATCCAGAAGACTCTAGAACGCCTTGAAAACCAATCACAACCCAGAGATTTGCACTGGTAACACATCTCATCCTCTATGGAAAATGTTAAAAATCTGATTGTGAGATACGGATGGTGGTGAGTTCTGTGAAACCATATGTGTGGTTGCCAGATCATGTCATGATGAAACTCATACAGTAAAACACAAATCACTGTAGCACTATCCGGTACATCAGTAAGATGAAACACAATGGCACTTCAGACTCCTTGAGTGACCTTGAGCATCTTTATAAAAAACCCAAAAGCCAGATCTCACTTCAGACCATCTTCTCATTTAAAATCCTAAACCTGAATTAAAGCAGAACAACAGGTTTATTCTGAATATCTGTCTAACAATCTCTTTCCTCATAGATGTCAGCAAACCCCAAGCCATCTGAGGTGTTTGTCAATACGGGATGGGCTGATCACAAGCAAAGCTCCGCCCACTTTACAAATGAGCCAATAAAATAAATTGTTAGATTTAGTTAGATGGCAAATTTAATTCAATGATTCTGTTCAGATCTATTAATTTTACCAATAAAACAAGATTATAAAAACATATGGTTGTCACTCAAATTACTCTCAGTGTGTAAATAACTCTTAAATGGGCTTACAAGAATCCAAACAATTACATATTATATCTGTTATATATGTTTAAGTATACCCTATGCCTATTATACATACTAGATAGATATACATACTTTATACCTTAAAGTATATGTGACCCTGGACTACAAAACCAGTCATAAGTCACACGGGTATATTTGTAGCAATAAAGGGTATGCACATGACATCACCGTCGGCGAGAGGGACTGCGGTTATGCCAACTGAGTGGCAAAAGACAGAGTCTTTACCCGACAGAGTCTTCACACTGTACCCGAATGAGGCAAAAACACAAGGAAAACAGGTCTTAATGAGAAACAGCTGTTGTGGGATAGACTGTACTAACAGAATAACAAGAATTCAGAGCTATCGTTTTACAGACTGACAAAAAACACCAAAAAGGAGAAGTAAATAGATCTCTCATGCCAACATCCACAGACCACAGGTGGGTTGACAAGTTGCTAGGGTCCCTATCAAGCAGAGGTTTTACTTTCTACTTAAACGTATTTTTTCAAGTATTTGTATTTTATCCATGTTTTTCTTTGGAAAACATACATTATAAGGCATATTATCATAATTTTTTCTCTATAAATACAAGTTTTGTTTTACATTTAATATTTAAGTACATTAATGTACTTTTACTCAAGTAAAAAAGTACACAATTTTAATGTAATTAGGTATTAAATAAATTTTAATATGCAATATTAAAGAATACACAGTGTATGATTATATGCTTAAGAATATAGTGAAGTCAAATTTTTCCCAATGCAAACACTGTAATAAAGCACAAATGCTTGGAAAATTTAACTAATGTAACTAGTATTGTCCACCTCTGGTATCAAGTCCAACTAAATTCAATTTAAGCTGATAATAGTCAGTTTTACTGGCATTTTCGCAGCAGCCCCCCTATGAAAACTAGCCATTTTGTTGAACGTTTGCCACTCAACAGGGCGAGTCACGTGACGTCAATGCATACCCTCTATACTGTAGCAAACAATACATTGTATGGGGTCAAAATTATATTTTTTTTTGTCAAAAATCATTAGCATATTAAGTAAAGATCATGCATGGAGATATTTTGTACATATCTTACATTAAATATATCAAAAATGTATTTATCATTAGTAATATGTGTTGCAAAGGACTTTATTTGGGCAACTTTAAAGACAATTTTCTCAATATTTAGATTTTTTGCACCCTCACATTCCAGATTTTCAAATAGTTGTATCTCAGCCAAATATTGTGCTATGCTTACATACATCATACAGCAATGAAAAGATTATTTATAGAGGTCATCCGACATGTTTTTTTTTTTTTTTGGTGTTTGTTTGTTTTTTGCCAATGTCGATATTAAGAAAGCTGTATGGCCAATTGGCCAATATGTTATTACAGTAAATAATAGACAAACAGAAAATTTGTATGCATAACATTTATAATTTAAAATAAACATAATTAATGTGGATCTGACATCTTATGGTACTGTTTGTCTAAGTGTGTTAAACTAGTGTGTGACACAACATAACGTCATGTTAAAAAGTGAATAATGATTGGTCATTTTACTGTCTATCAGAATTTGGCTTAACATTGAGTGTCTTTTTATTACAAACATCAAATTTAAGTAATAGAGAAATTTAATGGGCTATTGAAAAGATTTATCGGCTGATGCCGATAAAAAAAATCCAAATATCGGGCGATATATCGGCCTCTGCAATATGTTGTCATATCACAATTTATTTATTTAGATTATGTATATAAAAGTTAATTAATCTACAATGGATCAAATAGGAAATAGTTTAAAGTAAAGACAAGGAACCAAGCCTGCTTGTCTCTAAATTCAGTAAAAATGTACACAGATGTTTTATAAATCTTGAGTTTCAGACCCAAGATATAACTTATTTTAATATGTTAAAATATTTAAATTATGTGCATGCATGCACATGTGCATAATGAAAGTAAATTTAACTTAAATGTTGAACTGTGTTGAACCTCAAGCATATAAATCCAAAATTACATAGATAATAACTATATTTTGTTACTATATGTTTCTTGATTGTTCTGCACTTTTGTTTGTTTTTATTCCATGTGAAGCTACTTTGTAACGATGAACAATTGCTAATAAATGTGAACTAAATTGAATAACTCATAAATATACAATTCTAAATTTTCTAACATGTATAACTAAACATGCAGATTTATGACTATATATAGTATTTGCACCTACGTATATAAATGTATATTTAGTGCGAGTATACATGTTGCAAGTATACATATAACACCCACAACATACCATCATAGCTAACATGTAACACAAAACACACAAAGTCTTAATAAGCAAATCCCTGACTTCAATAACAAAAACTCTTACAAATCAATAACCAATGTTAAGTTGTGTGTTTGGATCACCAGACTACAGTAATGGTAGTTCTGTATGTTATTTTGTATAAGACACACATGTGTTTGCTGTAGTAATGATGTCTACCCACCTGAGGAGCAGGATATAAGGAATATAGCCAAAGCTAGTTTGCTGTCTGTCCTCATTTTCAGGCCAGAATCCACCAAACACCAAGCTGATAATCCTCTCTCTCTCTCTCTTTCTCTCTCTGCTTTAATATCTCCAAAAGCATGTATTTGTGAGCAAACAGGTCCAGATCAATGTGTAAGTCTATAAGAAAGGTTTAGTGTTTTACAGATACGACAAATCCCAAGGCAGGAGCTCAGTGTGTGTGTTTCTGCTTGCATAGGTAAAATATCAAACATGGACACAATCATAATGTATTATACATGAAAGGACAGCTGTATGTCCACTCCAGACTGTAACTTATGCAGCAGTATCGATCAGTATTGATCAGTGATCACTTTTCTCTTCTGGACACAGAAACATCTCTCATGTTGAGTCTATGATCACACGCATGATATAAATCCACATTCATGTCGATTCCAGACGGTCGTGAGTTTGAATAAATCTGAAGGTTTACATAACCACAGTCCTGATCTTCATTCCCGAACATGGGAATATAAAACGAGCCCTTGTTTTTCAATGCATAGATTCAATAACCAACATCTAAATCGAATGAAAATACCGTCTTATTATTGTCAGATTAAAAATATTCCCGATAAAGTCCCGACAAGCTCGTTTCGTCCGTGTATCCAAATGATCCCTGATCAGGCAGAGCAACTAAAGTACACCAGCTGATCCCAGTACAGATAATCACGAGTCATGTTCTGTATGCGGACACGAGGCGTCAGATGTGTGTATATATTCTCCAGTGTGCGTCCTCAACACAACATGGCGTTCAGCGCTGAGTGTTTTGGTTTTTTCCTCCTCTGTCCTCTCCTTCACTCCTTCACTCTTCTCCTCCACTCCTCCTCTTTTCCATTCTATCATCGGGAAGTTTTCATACCTGACTATTGGTCGTCGTGATGGATTTATTCCTCCAGGGGGCGCTGTGAGGCTCAACTAGTCAAATTTTTCACTGAATTGTTTTTTAAAACGTTTTAATCTCAAAAAAGTCTTAAACATTTCGTTTAGTTTTCAATGTATATGCATCTACATACATTTACATATAATTACACAATCATTTTAAATAAAAAAGCATCATCAAGCCTGGTTTATTTAAATTAACTACGCATTACATTCGCAAGTCATGAGCATATAACAACAATACGGTTAACTAAGAATAATTGTCAACTTTATAAATGTTAATATTTTGAAATAAGAGATTCTTGATGACGTGTGCAGCCTGCAAATGCGACTTCCGGAGGCCACAGCCTTCGGATTGAGCAACGGCGAGCGTTATTAACCACGGTATGGACAATAATTTAAGCATCGCTAAATTTTATTAGTCATTAAATTGAAATTCACAGTAAGGAGATTAAATATTATAAACTTAATTTAAACGAATTGTACCTTACTAATTACATACAACTCAATGACCAATATGTGCCGTTTGCCATTCCATGCTTATTCTATTTCTAAGCAACCTTACGATACAGTGAATGTAGGCTTTTGATTGACATGTCACCGCGTCAAATTGAAAGAAGGGAAGCGCAAGACCCGCCCTCTAACTGATAGTTGTGGACGTCTTGACTGTCCAATCGAAGACTGCTTGAAAATAGCTGGAACCAATCAAAGAAAAGACTGATCAGGTCAAGGGCGGGACTTCAAGAGAATCAAGTTCGATAAAACAGCGCATCAGTAATTTTAGGGGGATGTACAGCATTAATAATTATAATAATAATAATAATAAGTGTAATTAATAATAATGATTTATTTTAACAGTTACATTATTAAAGAATCAATTAAAAAATTAAAAATCTAAGTAAAAAATCAATGTCTTTGAGAGACATAACAGTAATGGATCCAATGGTAGCTATATGTAATCTCCTATCTCCATATTTTGTGATTTTTCTTTTTTGTATAATTATTATTGTTGGTCACCCTTTATGTTTGTCAGTGGGTTTTGCAAATATTTATATTACAATAACTATTAAAACGTATTAAAAAGTGATTGTCAACTTCATTGCACAGCGTGAAATTTTAAAATGTAGTTTTTATCTGTTTCTTAAAAAAATGTCGACATACAAGCTATCGGAAGGACAGCGACAATATTTTGCAACATTTCCTTTATAATAAACAGAGAATATTTCCTAACACACATTTTTCTTGAGTAATGATGAAGATGGTGTTAGACAAAATTTTTTTTTTATTGCAGTCACCACTAAAATGTGCGAAGACTTAAATGTTGCAGATGTCATGACCTTTGTAAAGAAATAAAAAGGTAACATCTAGGTCAAATCTAAATGTATTTGGGTCAGCTAGACAGATATTTGAATAATGATACTTATTAGTTAGTTGTTAAGGCTGTAACAATATCATTAGTTAATGTGTGAGTAGTTTGTTTTAGTTTTTATTTTATATAGCCTACATTTTATATAAAGGTTGCTTTGAATAATTTGTTAGGCAGTACAATTTACATATTTAAATTTTTTAGTGTTTCATAATTTGGAAGACTTTACGAATAATCCAAAATGTGTCAAATTGTCATAGTGTACACATATATAAGGCTATATGTTGATGTTTATGTTTTCTTTTAGCCGTTGGCCCTGACTATAAAAATGCTGGTTATTGTCAATCAAGGACACAACCCATTTGGTTGTAAATTAACTTATGCTGGGTTGTCTTTACCCATTGTTGGGTCAAATATAATCATTTTTTGGGTTACTTTAACCCACCAGCTGGGTTTGTCCTTGTTTGACCCAATGTGGGTTGAAAATAACCCAGCATTTTTTAGAGTGTATATACAGTATATATATATATGTCAGAAATATTTAAGCAGCATCAGTAAGTGTCAGCGCTGACAGATGAGCACACAGTGAGTTATTTCTGATGTGCACTTGTGTTTAACTGTACAGTTACTGTATGAGAGACACTCCTAAAGTCACAGAGGTTAAATAGTTCAGTGCTGATTTTGATAGACACTCTGTGTTGAGTAATAAATCATGCATACACACATAAACACACACACACATAGTGTTCTACATTTATCCTTCAACTAAAGTCTGTAGCTCTTATCACTAAGACCGATTGCATGTTGTATTGTCAACAGAAACTTGTCATATACAGTAAGTTTCATGAAGGTCAAACATTTATCCAACTCTGCAGGATTAAACTGCTAAAACATGAATAATGAGACATGTACAGAATTGTGCATGTTAGTTCAGCTTCATGTTTACTGTTCACTCATAAATCTAATACACGGGACAGAACGGGGCCGGAACACACATAGAAAACAGGTAATGAGGGAGGGGTACCAGTTAAACCCTATACAATTTAACTCATTTTTTAAATCCAAACCAATATGTCTTTTAGAGCAACCCGTGCACATCTGTTGATCTTTCACACCACAAATGAAAGTGTTTTAAAATCAGATAAAGATATTAAAATAATGTTCTGATTATAATCATCTCTGATTCATTTGCATTTTTGGTATGACATGTCTCTATCATTCCCAGCATGCACTACTATGGTACAGTCTTAAAATAAAAGGTACAAAAGTTATCATTAAAGTACCTTTTAAAAAGCTCCTAATATGTACCATTTTGGCACAGATATGTGAGGAACCAATATGCATCTTTTAGGTAAAAACTTTACTTTTTAAAAAGGTACTGCCCCAGTGACATCTTTTGTCACAATGATCATAGTCAAGTGATCTATTTTCCTTTTCTGTGGTTATAGTTATTCAAGCTTTTTCTTTTACAGGAGCACTTACAGTAGTAAAGGAGTAAGGAGTTTAGGACCGAAAAGTGCATTCCACCAAATCTATGATTTTGTTATTGGATTCAGTTAAAATCCATCATGAGCTGTTTTAGGGTGTGTAAGTTTAAGGCATGCTATAACATTGACCAGAGGGAGAATTCCAAGAGTTACAGTTACAATTCAATTCTATTAAAACATTCCCACTTACAGGAACATCCCGTTGCTTACGGATTCATTTAAAGCTTAAGATTTCTCATTAAAGTATCAACTTGTCTGAGATGTTTCATTTAAAATGACTTAAAAGGAGACATAACGTAGACGACTTCTTTTCTTCTTCTTCTCCACCTACGCTACGAGGTGGTGATAACAGCTCTTTAGTGAGTGTGGTCATAGGCCAGATCTTCAGCTTGTACCCATGTGATGTTAAGGGAACTAAGGTCAATGATAATGGTGTTAAGTGCCAGGTCACATGTGATCGGCCCCTCCAGGTGGGACCCACCGAAACGCGGCCTGATTTCGATTTGCATAATGTGTCCAATCATAAGTGGCAGCTTGCAATCATTGTGCAGAGGATTGGCACATTTCTTTGTTTCAGGACTTCCTCATTGGGATTTGGTCAAAGTATTAAATGTGCAATATTCATAGACACAAATAAAAAAGGTTTTGACATACAGTAAGTATCTAACATACAAAGATTTTGGATTTAAAATGCGTTCCCATAAAAACACTTTCCCTGCATCTGAAATTGCATACTTTCATACTATATAGGATGCAAAAATATGTATGCGTAATGAATAGTATGTCTGACACCTCAGTATGAAAAAAACAGTATACTCAGGGTTCCCACACCTTAGTTAACTTCAAATTCAAGGACCTTTCAAGGACTTTCCAGGTCCAGTACCCTCAAATTCAAGGACTAAATGCAGGGACACATTTCAAGTGAGAGCAAGGTTACATTGTGTTACCTTTTAAGATACATCGTTACAGTTTCCTTTCGAGGGAACTCGCGCTGCGTCACTGCGGTGACACTTTGGGGATGCGTCCAGGGGTAAGTGCATCTGAATGTGTATATCAAATTCAACCAATGGTGAGGCTTAAAGACAAAGACAGGGTGACGCGGGAGCCAGGAAGCATATCACTATCTAAAATATTGCCAAAGATGGCGTTACAGGGACCCAGAAAGTATGCCAAAGGAGACGCAGCGTCTCATTCCCTTCTCAGGGAACAACAGCTACATACGTAACCCGAGATGTTTTCACAACTATGCAAAAAAGCATTTTGGTATGAATCAACATTCGCATAAAGAAGATATAAGCATTTAAAGTGAACAGTTTAGCACGTGTGCTTAAAACGTCTAGAATATTTATGATATTATCCTACACTACACAGGGAATATTATGGATTTTTTCCAGAAAACCTCTTGCATAAAATAGATTCAAGCACTTTCAATTACCTGTATCTATGTATGTTTATTTTCAAAAACTTCACAGGGCCTTGAATTCCCCCCCCCCCAGATTCACAAACTTTCAAGGATTTCAAGGACCCGTGGGAACCCTGTATACTGTACTGTTTCCAATGAAATGTCTTAGTATGCATGGGACGGACACTATATAGGAGGCCATGGGAGCTGAGGAGCCCCCAAATCTATGAACTAAGCAGCTATTTTGATACAAAGACACGCATTCCCCTTAGTTTCATTTTATTTGTTTTACAACACCTGAATAAATTATGATTGTGTTTGTCGTGATCACATCAGAGGTCAAAGAAGCATGACAATGAAAACATTGAAGTTGAAGTGCAGGTTAAGCAGATGTGCTGATCTGACACAGGTCTTCATGTACTGTGTCCAGAATTAGCTTCATGCCAACTGGGATAAATGCCAACACCTGCACCAGACAGAAGCTTGGCATACAGATACCCACCAACCACCACCCGGTTCAGATGCTCAGCTGTGACAGAGATGAGATTTACACCCATAAATGCCTCTAACCTATGAAATACATTGACCTTGACATAAAGATCAGCAACACGATTTATGGGGGATTAAGTTTTCGTTCTGACATTGCCAACATACTGCTGT
This sequence comes from Misgurnus anguillicaudatus, assembly GCF_027580225.2. Classification (NCBI taxonomy): domain Eukaryota; kingdom Metazoa; phylum Chordata; class Actinopteri; order Cypriniformes; family Cobitidae; genus Misgurnus; species Misgurnus anguillicaudatus. Next base: position 27,813,256 of record NC_073344.2, on the reverse strand, counting down.
GTGACAAATATCAAATAGTGCTAAAATACTGTAAAACTAATGCTTGAATTGATTTATTGGATATAATACATAAGGTTTTCCTATATTGTAAATACAGTGACAGATTTGTTTGTTCTTTGGCACGCAGAAGAGTCACTGTCATGGTCACAAGCTATCACTAGGGCAGTACTCTTTAAAAAGTTCAATGATATAGAATTTATTTGGTACCAGTATGTACGGAGGCACAGAATGAGAGATGTATGGAGCCCATAAAGGGACACACGAGATGGGACGAAAAATACAGTATACTGTATATATCCACAGCTTTGTTAGCAAACCTGAACTCACAAAAGGGTTCATGAGTGAGTTAAAGGTGCAGTGTGTAATTTTTAGAAGGTTCTCTTGACAGAAATGCAAAATAATATATAAAACTATATTATCAGGGGTGTATAAAGACCCTTTAGAATGAACCGTTATGTTTTTATTACCTTAGAAGGAGATGCTTTTATCTACATACATAGACGGTCCCCTTAAATGGAAGCAGCCATTTTGTGCCACCATGTTTCTACATAAGCCTTTAATGGACAAAATTTTTACTAAGTTGTCTCCAACGATGACATGTTTGTCCGGTGGCGGCTATCGTAGCTTTTTTATATGTTTCAAAAGTGATAGGTGAGCAGTGGACTTAGCCGTGGGATGCAGTTTGCAACCTCACCACTAGATGCCACAAAAATTTACACACTGCACCTTTCGTGTACACTGTTTAATTTCGCGTACACTGTTTAATTTTGCGTAATCTAACCCTAAACCGACGCGAAAATGGTAAGAAAATAGGAGAAGAGAATGCAACGGACGTAATAGTATTGAAGTCCCCAGTTCGTCAAAAAATGACGCGAAAGGTATACCCTCTGCGTCACATATTGACGAATGGTCAAGTGTCGTCAAATATTGACGACATGGGGTGAGACTGTGTTATTCTATAATATCATCTGGAAACTTAAATTTGATACTCGATACAAATGACCCGTGACTGGACCTGGACTTGATTTAAACTTTTCTTTAAAAGTTATTTGTCAGAATATATGGCTCCATAAAGAAACAAAAAATGATTATTGCATTGCTCCAATGAACCCTATAGCACCCTTTACATTTAAACTTTAAAGAGCTGAGAGACTTGACATACAGTAGAGCTCAACCTCAGGGATTTATGAACAAGTCTGCTGTCGCCACACAGGAATTTAACCCTCGGGTGTGATGATAATTCTAGATTTGATACACATTCAGGAAATTAGAAAACATTTCCTCCAGGCTTAGATGACTGATATCTACAGTTACTGCATGTTGCAAACTGTACCAGAAACAGAATCTAAACACGTAAAACCATTTAAAGGTTCAGGGTGTCTCATTACACTGTTTACACGGATCACAAATCTTCTGCGACTGTTTTCAGAAACCTCCTACCAAACGCTCTGTTCTACATTAAAAACATTTCTATAGGATATTATGTTCAGTGACACACGCACGCACACACATATCTAAAGCTTTGCACTTCATCATTCAGTATTTCTAGACATTTCTGCTGTGGGTTTAATTCAGTCGTCTGTATGTTTGATGTGGGAGTTTCTGTCTCAGCCTTTGTTCCTCCACATCCATCTGAACATACACAGGATTTTACTCATGGTCACTGGATGAGGGAGTACATGGGTGTGTACTGAACATGTGTGTGGGTGTGTGTGTTTGTCAGGGTGTGCCAGAGGTCATGACCTTTCTTACTGTAAGCATTACTATTTATTGCACGCATTAAAAGAGCACACAAAGACTGATAAACACATACAGTAACACACAGTAAACCCAAATGTACATTAATGAGCAGAAGAAGTTAAAGTGCAAGGTGGCCCCTCTTTGTGTAGGTGGCCCCTTTTTGTGCTCTATGTGGCACAATAACATTCTAAAACATATAATTTGAATCAAACAAACTGATTAAATGATACAATGTAGTGCTGTTGTTTAGTAGCTTTATTTTTCTGAGGTTTTATTACACAGAATTTATAATAAATTAATGTAGGCTATGTATGTCATAAAACTGGGGCCCCCGGCACAATCTTGCGGCCCCCAGTTTGAGAACCACTGGGCTAGATCCTTAAATTATTCATACCAGACAAACACCAGGGAAGATGCTGATTGAAATTTAAATTTAAGTGTTCAAATAGTTTTCAGGCTACTGCATGGTGCAGTTTTGTCCAGTTAAAAAGTTCAGTGAAAGCTAAACTCATCTTATGTAAGACTGAACTAAAGATTGACTCTTACACACACTCACATGAGGACCTGTTTTAGTTTGATCACACTTTTAATAATCTGAGACAGACACACACAGAGAGAGAGAGAGAGAGAGAGAGAGAGAGAGAGAGAGAGAGAGAGAGAGAGAGAGAGAGAGAGAGAGAGAGAGAGAGAGAGAGAGAGAGAGAGAGAGAGAGAGAGAGAGAGCGAGCAGATAAAAGGGTCAATGGGTGCACACACACCCATGTGGCATGTTTATGAATTCTCGTATCACAGTTATTTAAATGCAACTGTACCATCTGCCCATATACACTCTTAAAATATCATTAAATGACATCATCATCTGTTAATGTTCACATTGCTTACCCTAAACACAGTGTCAGTAAGTTTATAGACTTAGATAACACACAAACACACACACGTACGCGCAAACACCTGTAAGTGTTGCTGAACAGATAAAATGAGATGTGTCAGTCATCCAGGCGTCAGGAGGCAGAGATCAAGCCCATTTGATTTCCAACAAATCCCCTGCAGCACACACACACACACACACACACACACACACACACACACACACACACACACACACACACACACACACACACACACACACACACACACACACACACACACACACACACACACACGCGTGTGCTGACCTCATATCTGAACATCTAATCTACAATCACCATGAGAATGAAATGAAGACGTTACTGGTACGATGAGTTTTTATCAGGTGCTACTGCACACAAACTGTGTAGACAAAGTGTTTACTTTATAAAACAGATTTATCTTCACCTTTCACACAAACCACTAAATCTAATCTAAGTGTGTTATTAAGTCTGTCATCTGCTTGCAGAAACCTGAGACATTAAATGAGACTTTAAGTTTTAATGATACTTTTAACTTTCAGTGCAGACAAACAATCAGATTCTTCAGCTTTACTGTAACTGTTTGGTTTGGGGTCATGATGATGTCATTTACTGAATTATTCCTGATCTTATGCTTTCTTGTATGACTGAAAAACTGCTTGTTTATTTGTCATCCGTAGTCTGTATGTACCGTTCCTGTACACACCATATATGTCTGTTTGGTTACAGTGTAACCATAGTTGGTTATGTCAATTATCTGTCATTTATGTCTGTTTATTTTAGTGAGGAGCCATATACCTGCATCATTGTGCTACTGTATCACTAAAAACTGATGCTAAATGTTAAGTGATGTCACTATGTTTGCACCAAGCCTTCATGGAAAAAACAGCCCTGCAGAGTAACAATGACAATCATCAATAAATCAAATAACATTAAACCAAACTTTGTCTTTGGAAGTGAATCCTCAGTTGTGTTTCAGTATCTGAATTGAACATGGGTCACCTGCACAGAGACAACCGTTATACATATGCATCGATATATACAGTATCAGCCTATAATTTGAATGTGCAGAATAAAGCATTGGCCGATAGTTTAAAACAGCCGATGGTCTGTACAGATTACAGCCTTACAATCAAAAAACCCACATCAGAACCATAGACTGTAAAAAACGGGATGTAGTGTCCGTGACATCACTAGTAGACATTTTTTAAAGCCAATAGTCGCCATCACTGCGTCACCGCGCATCACTTGCTGATAACCAAAAATGAAACCACACCCACCTAACTCAACTGTAATGGCAGCAGTGGCCTGTCACTCAAATGGCCACGCCCTTAAATATGCAGAACTTTAACCCTTAATATCATTAAAACGGATGAGTTACAAAAAAATTCACCCACTTGCAGTTGTCATGATGGCCAAAATTAGCTATATAGACCAAAAACACTTTAGTACCAGGCTGTAAACACTTTATTTTCTACTCTTAAAGGTGCAGTGTGTAATTTTTAAAAGGATCTCTTGACAGAAATGCAAAATAATATACAAAATTATATTATCAGGGGTGTATAAAGACATTTTTATAATGATCCGTTATATTTTTATAACCTAAGAATGAGACGTTTATATCTACCTACACCGAGGGTCCCCTTACATGGAAGTTGCCATTTTGTGCCGCCATTTTTCTACAGAAACCCTTAATGGACAAACTTTTTTTACTAAGTTGTCTCCGTCAATTACATTTTTTTTTTGATGGTGGCTAGCTTCTCTATGCGTTTCAAATGCTAGGGAAGAGCAGTGGACTGAGCCATTGGCTGCAATTCGCAACCTCGCCACTAGATGCTGCTAAAATTTAGACACTGCACCTTTAAGTTGGTCATTTTAACATGGAGGTCTGTGGGAATTTACTCCCTTTCAGAGCCAATCGATGAATCGCAGTTGAAGTTGCTTCTGTGTTGGCTTCACGATAGAGACCCGAAAGTTGAACTCATACTGTGTGATTCTTGCAACATGATCTCACGGAAAGTCATGTTATAGTCACAAAAAAATTTATTCATTTATTTGTGTCATGAGCACGTATCTCTTTTTCGAGTCACTCAGCACAAATTTCTATAAATAGTTTTCCTAGTCTGTGGCACGACTTTCGTTTTTGTGTAATTTTATGTATTGTTTTCTCATTTTTTCCTATTTTTAAATCATTGTCGCTTGGGGTTGGGGTTAGATTTGTGGTTTGGGTTAAGATGTACTTCTCTGTTTTGGTTTCTACATGTTTTTCTTCTGCTTTTAAAACTATTCTCGCCTGAAGTTGGGGTTAAAGTTGGGGTTTGGGTTAGGATGTCAAAAAATATAACAGAAAGTGATTCTAACCCAAACCCCAAGCGACAACGGTAAGAAAATAGGACAAAACAACGAGAAAATAATAAATAAGATGACACGAAAAAGAAAGTTGTGCCATGGACACAAACAACTATTCATAGAAATTCGTGACATTGGTGGTCAATGCCAAAAAAGCTGAACTTTGTGCCATAGAAACAAATAAATTAATAACATTTTTTGTGACTATAACACTTTCTGTGAGATCAGTCTGCTTTATTTTGAGTTGGGTGACAGTGACAACAGAATTGCAGTTGGTGCTCTGTATTTCTAAGATTTCACGACATAATAATTTAAAACAAGGCCTTAAAGCAAAACTATCGAAATCTGCAGAAGTACTTGAATATAAATATCGGCAAATACATCTGTGCATCTCTAATAATTACTTGTTAATAACTTGATTCCTGTTGTCAACACGCACACACTTACACACATACACCGAGACACGCATGCACACATACAGACACACGCACGCACACACAAACGCACACACACACACACACGCACACATACAACCAAACTACACTTGAAAGCGGAAGTCAAGTTTGAATAACATGTCATATAACCAGGTAAACAAGTGTGAGTATGTGTGTATGTTTGTGTGTGTTTGTGTGTGGTGTTAGTGTGTGCATATGTGTGAAGTTTGTGGTCAGTCTAAGATGGAATACTGATAACTGGCGCCAGTGTGATGATCTCACCATCTCTGGACACGGCTCATTTCTCTCTCTCTCTCTATCTCACATAAACACACACAGACGCGCACACACACACACACACACACACACACACACACACACACACACACACACACACACACACACACACACACACACACACACACACACACACACACACACACACACACGCACACACACACACACACACGCGCGCGCGCACACAAACACAGGAGTCTTTGGCCTACACAAACCAGGCTTGACTCCAAAAAATGCAAACTATTTCCCAAGCTGTAGAATATAAGCTATGTCTAAATTCAGACCTGGCTGATAATAAAACAGGTTATATTCATTGACTTACATTAAGGGTTGGGGGTTAAGCTATATCGTACGCTTTTTAAAGCAGCAACCTACTAACCAGTTAGCAATGCCCTGGCAATCTTCCAAATCATGCAAGCAACCACCTAGAAATTCCAGACTACTGGCAAGTCCAAGCAAGAACACCGGGAACAACTGTCACTCACATGTTTCTTAGAAACGATAGAAATCTAATGTTCATTTCCTTCTTCCTGCGTTTATAATCGAAGAATCTTTCCCCTTAATTGCATTTTTTAACAAACTTCACTTTTGTGGATAAAGTGCATGTTACACGACATCAACATCACGATTGCATTTCTGCAAGGAGCGCAGCTGCCGGTTAATGGATGACGTGTACGGGTCTTCATTCATCTTGAGATAATTCATCAGAAGGGATTTCAGGTCTGTTACAATAATGCACTTAAACCTGTTAACCTTCAAAGCTCAAATACAGGACACCCAATAGCTCAGGATGTCCATCTGTAACTTTACACCTCACTGTCACTCTACTTGTTTTTTACTCGGCACGAGTCGATATCGTGGCGCCGCGCGGACAGACCTCAATCACTCAAGACCTGACCATGTGAGTCTCAATGCTGTGAACCGGACCCGGTCGCAAGACCAGCCTGACTTACCATTACAAAAGCAAACACAAAGGCATTGGTGCGGTCCACAGGGACTCGGAATAAAGCTCAGATTGATTTGTAATTCAATGGAGCTGAAGGTAAAAACTCGATCACCTGCAGACATTTCTTTAAGAGCAATGCCAGATGAGTCATGAGTCGAGTTTTTCTGCTTTAAAATATAATGCCAATTTAAAGACTTGGTTCTGAATAGTACAGACATATTATAGCTTAAATATATAAAACATCAATGAACTTTCAAACTAGTCAAACTCAGAACTGTCTGCACAGAAACTAAGATAGTATCACAGTAAGCTTGTTTGGTTGTCTTGACTAAGCAGACTAATCAGTAGGAAATTATTGTATACATGCACGCACGCACACTATACTGCTGTTTTCTAAAGTGCTCCTACGGTTCCAGACAGACGCTCTGTATTAAATTAAAACTAATTTGTGTCGGGTTTTGGCTGGATGAAGTTTATCTCTTGTGGATCAAAGATCATTAATCCTGGTTTATACTCTGAAAGTGATTATTCCCAGAAGATCCCACAATAGATCTGCAGTTCTCCATAATAAATGTGACTAACTTCATCAAACTCACACAAGTACTTCAGGTCACGACCCGGACCTTCTTCTTCAGAGTGCTTTTGATCGTACCGTGACATTTTACAGACACGAACTAATAAATCTTGGTTTTTGCTCGGATACACATGGATCTTATAAACTGTGGCCAGCAGATTACTGCATTCTTTAAAATAAATGTGTTTCTGGTTAAGGATGTGTTTCTATAGAAATCTGGGCAGACTCATTTATTATAACTATATGATTTATGCAAATAAAAGTAAATATGGTGTATATACATTATGTGGTGTAAGACACAGGCGCAGAGAATTCTGGGATATGTTGTCAATCATATACTGTATGTGCTGTCTAAGAAAATCTATTTTGGTCTTCATGAGGACCAGATCCCAGTGTGAACGCTCAGGTTTCCTTCCTGCCATTGGTTTACTATTTTTTCCGCTGTGCAGCTGAGGTAAACAGGGTAAAACTGAATCCCTCTGGTGTCTCCACTGTACCATAACACAATCCCATATGACAAAAATATGTTTTAAATATATGCTACATACATTTTGTAGAAAGTAAAGCTTAATTAAATATATATTTTTTATTTAGTTTTAACCTTAATGTATCAACTTATTTTTTTAAATGCATTTTAAGGGAAAGCAAATACACTCACCTAAAGGATAATTAGGAGCACCATACTAATTCTGTGTTTGACCCCCATGTTGGCCCATATTGATAGGATAGCATCTTGCAGTTGATGGAGATTTGTGGGATGCACATCCAGGGCACGAAGCTCCCGTTCTACCACATCCCAAAGATGCTCTATTGGGTTGAGATCTGGTGACTGTGGGGGTCTTTTAGTACAGTGAACACATTGTCATGTTCAAGAAACCAATCTGAAATGATTCGAGCACATGGTGCATTGTCCTGTTGCAAGTAGCCAACAGAGGATGGGTACATGGTGGTCATAAAGGGATGGACATGGTCAGAAACAATGCTCAGGTAGGCCGTGGCATTTAAACACTGCCAAATTGGCACTAAGGGGCCTAAAGTGTGCCAAGAAAGCACCCCCCACACCATTGCATTAATGATAAATTGAACTGGGTGTTCCTAATAATCCTTTAGGTGAGTGTACATTTCTAAGTTTACAACCCATATAGCAATATATGCAAGTTCATTTTATAAAGTATTTCTGAAGTTAAACAACTAATGCGGCGTAAATATATTTTCTTATTGAAACATATGGAGGACTAAATATATTTTAAAATGCTTTAAAATATATTGTCTTTTAAATACATATCAAAAATAAAGAAGAATATGTACTGATTTCTGATAGTTAAACACAATCCATTGCTCTTCAGTATTCCAGAGTGAAACGAAACATTCAACAAGAAAGAAAAACTGTATTTTATAATCGATTAGGAGGATATTGAAAGTGCAAGACAAAGTTTTAGATAAACGATGTTATGCCATAAATGTCATTCACACAAATGCTCATAGCTTTACTGACACCTGTAACAATAAACATATCAAGACTTGAATGAAGCTTTAATAAACTGTCATTGACTGACGGAGGATCTCACTTCTGGGATCAATTGATGTAGATCTTAATGAAATGAATGGCTCTATAAACATTAAATTATCCCAAATGGACAAACACAATTAACATGAAGTTGTAATTAGACTGCTTAGATAATTAAGATGTTAATATAATAGCATCTTGTGTGCAGGGTTAATGAGAAAGTCAAGATTTGCTCTAATGACTAAAATTAAGATGAATTTAGTTGTTTACTCATATGAGTCTCATATTAAAAGTATTTTACTAAAGCATGCATTGCTCATCCAAACCTTCAAACACAGGTCAATAATTAACTCGGCTGTACTGTTTGTATGGAAATTAAATATCTCAAGTCATGCAACATATGTGTGTGTGTGTGTGTAGAGGTCTGTGTGTGTGTACACTGTATATATACACACAAACACACACACTGACCTCTAGTGGTCACAGCGTAAATCTTATTATACAACAGTTCTTTCTGGTTCTCGAATCTGATTGGCTAAGAGCTATACGATATTGTACTGATAACAGCACTGTAGCCGCTTCACCTTTCGTATTATTCCGCCACCTAGTGAATGGAGGTCCTAAGCAGGCTCATCTCTGAATGGAAAAACACAGACGCGCTGTTTGAATCACTCTCCGTGTGTGTGTCTCATTAGTTTACTAGCTCATAAATCAGTCTGTGAATCCCAATCGGAAGTTATTATTGGATGTTACGTTAAAGTTAATGGGAGAAATGTCTTGTCACATCGTGTGGAAGATTAACACTTGGAAAGAGGAATATAAACACTCGTTTTTTTCTGGAGCTATATCTTTTATCAGAACGCGAAAACACCGTGGAACTGCAGGTAAGCCCCGCAGCTTTTAAATGTGGACATTGATAATTTACTTTATCGTGACGTGACTATTAAAACATGTTATGAGATATCGCCACTGGTATATTTATAAGCAGCATGCAAAAACATCTCTCTGACACTTATAAAAAACCGTTTTGTATAGTACTGACAAGAACAAAGTTTAATAATAATAATCGAGTGCTCGTATCGCGTTAAGAATAAATGAGAAAGCAATAGTAACGTTTCACAAGTATAGTTTTATTAACTTTTACCTCGCGCCAAAACAATAACAAACACAAAAGACACTAAATATGAATAAAAAAACAAGTACAAGTTTGATCATGACACCAAATACTGCTGATTTGATCTCATTTTGACGATCATAAACAAACAAGGCCAACATGAGAGCCAGGGTATCTCTTTCAGAAATGTAGCCCAGAGAGGGCGGTGGTCAGCGGGGCGAGTGAACACTGATGTCCGCTCATGCTTTGGTTCTCATTTGTACCGAATCTCACTAAGCAAACGTTCAAACAGGCGCTATCTTTACTAATCGACTGCAGATTTAAATATAATACAGATACATTCTCGACTGAACTAATCTTAAAACTACACTTTGTGACCAAGAAACGGTAATATAAAGAAACGGCTTTTCCGTCCATTGAGTTGTTATGAGCTTCAAAGCAGCCGAAAGTTTTACCTGTCATTCTGGCTGCCCTCAAATCCGTGGCGGAAGAAGTAGTTCTCAAACAAAGAGGCTTTTAAAATAACTCCGTTGTTGTTTTCTAGTTTTCGTTTTTCAAACGTGTGCCGTCGAACTGTTGTATAAAAGCAATATCGCTCTCGGAGTCGTGTGATATAGCTCTATATCATCACGGCTGTGATTGCCTCCGGCACTCGGCCTGCGGCCTCGTGCCTCTGGCCTAATCACAGCCGTGATGATATAGAGCTATATCACACTCCTACTCGAGCAATATTGCTTAAATATGACAACTGATAAAGTTACTTGAATTAAATGCAAAATATCTTAAAAAATGATTAAAAATTGGATTTGGACTACGAAATATTTTTAGGTAATGTTGTATGTTCTTAAAATGTTATAGCAATGTTATAATTATGATATTTAATGGTGATATCAGCAGTCACCCCCAGAGGTCATTATTGTCCTGTGGTTTTAGGAATCATTATTTTGGTCTTTCCCTTAACACAAGAGTATTTATATTTATAAAGACCTGGTTTGTTGTGCATGTCTTCACTGAGAAAAGAATGATTCATTAAATTTGCTTACCTTATTAAGTGTTCGCAATTAATTTATTTAAGCTACATTTAAGCAAAAAAAATTTTTTGTTTTGTTTTGTTTTTCTAATTTTTCTTGTTTAAATGTAGCTTAAATACAATTGAATGAATAGTTTTTTTCAGTGAACATTAACATTTTGTGGCATGTATTTTCTGATTGTGATTTGGGGTGTTTTGACTGATATGTGTATGATTGAGGATTTTGGTTTGGTTTTAGATCTACACACACCTCTTTACTGTATGTCTTCAGCCTTAAATCCTCTCAGTCAATAGATAATGATGATAAATAAGAAGACATATCTTTATTTATGATTGTTTATTAATGCAGTAACCTGTTTAAAACAATTTATTTCTAATTATCTTCTTCTTTATTTACTTCATCATATTTACTGTATTATCGTATTTTGTGTTGTAAGTGTCAGTGTTTTTATGCAGTATTTTAAAACTGCAGCCACTTTGGATTTGTTGAGTCAAATTAAAACAGCGATGTCAGAGCTGATGTGTTAAAACAGGAAGTTGATTGTTGAAGTGGAAATACAAACACAGTGGGTATAGGTGATGTTACTGAAATCTCTAAAGGAGAGAGATACGGGTGTGCAAAATGATCAAGTGTCAATTTAAGTGAGAACATTAGAAGTGTAATAACAGTTTAAGGATATAATCCATCATACTGAGAGAGAGAGAGAGAGAGAGAGAGAGAGAGAGAGAGAGAGAGAGAGAGAGAGAGAGAGAGAGAGAGAGAGAGGAGGGGTCATCATTTGATTAGATGATAAATGCTCATTCATTAATATTAGTAGATGAGAGTTGGGATGATTTATTGCTGCCAGCGTGATGCACATCACTGGTCACTCAAGTGTTACAATTGAAGATTATATATGTATATATATGTATGTGTGTATGTATGTGTGTATGTATGTATGTGTGTGTGTGTGTGTGTGTGTGTGTGTGTGTGTGTGTGTGTGTGTGTGTGTGTGTGTGTGTGTGTGTGTAAGAGATGATGGGGTGGCTATATGGTTTCCCCATATAAAGCAAATGTCTCTCTATTCAAAACATATGTAGTCCATCATGATAATGAAGTTTCTCAATGATCTTTATTGTTGTGACCAACATTAAATGTGCAACATTATTAGCTATGAAATGTAATTAATGAATAATTAAATCATTTGAAAGTAAAAGCAAAACTATCGCTATCAGTAGAATATCAGTATCAGCATAGAAATTTTGTATCGCAGCATCCCTACCTTAAAGGGGACATTTCACAAGACTTGTTTTAAAATGTCAAATCTTTAATAAGAAATCTTTGGTGTCACCAGAGTTCATATGTGAAGTTTTAGCTCAAAATACAATACAGATAATTTATTATAGCATGTTTAATCTGACACTTTGTAGATGTGAGCAAAAATGTGTCCTTTTAAATGCAAATGAGCTGATAATGCAAACACTGATCACCATAATGGTGGTTTGTTGAAATTGAAACTCAATTGTGCTGTCAATTATTTTTTCTTTCTGCACTAAATGGCAGTGCCATGGTTGGATTAAGGGGCGGTATTACTATAATAAGATCCCCTTCTGACATCACAAGGGGAGACAAATTTCAATGACCTATTTTTTCACATGCTTGCAGAGAATGGTTTACCAAAACTACTACTACAAAAGTTTACTGGGTTGATCTTTTTGACATTTTCTAGGTTGATAAAAGCACTGGGGACCCAGTTAACATGGAAAAGTCAGATTTTTCACGATATGTCACCTTTAAATGTGAACGCAGTAATCTTGAATTAGTTTTCATTTACTGAAGTCAGACAGCCTGACAGTTCCATGTGTACATGATTTTCAAATTGTTATAATTATAAAGTTTTAAAGGGCCAATATTGTGCCATTTTTTACAAGATGTAATATAAGTCTCAGATGTGTCCAGAATGTGTCTGTGAAGTTTCAGCTCAAAATACCTCACAGATCATTTATTATAACATGTCCAAAATCAGGGCCAGCGTCAAGGGGGGGCATTCGCGGGCAGTGCCCCCCCGAACAGGTTGTTGTGCCCCCCCTACAAAGTTTTTTATTACTTTAATATATGTCAAGAATAATTAAAATAAATTAAACATTGAATGTTTCATGACTTCAAATGAGAAAAATATAGTTGATATATGTTTTCTTTAATTAAAATAGACCAGTTTCTCTGATTGGATGTATTGCCGCGTCTCACCCGTCTTACGTCTTTAGCATATTTGTGACTTGATACTAGCAACGTGTTTTTTCGCGGCATTTTATGGATCATGTAAAATATGGATATTAGAACATTTAGAACGAACCAGCACCGCCTGCTTCATGCAAACACAGACTGCCTCAAACTCAGAGATTAGAGGTCGAGGTGGAATTTACAAATCTACAGGACACTGTTTTAAGGAAGTTTAATGTTCTTACACGCCGTCTTCAGCTATTTTAAAGGTAAGTTAGCGTTGTTTTAAATTACGTTAAATGTGAAGTGTGGCTATAGACCGTTAACAGCATAGCGATGTGATTATTGTTAAAGCGGCTTTTTTAAAGCTAGGACGCGGTGTGCGCTGCGCTATGAAACCCATTCATTTCAATGGCTTGCGCCGCGCGAGGGCGGTTTGTTGTTGCGTCGAGCCAAGCACGAGCGCAGTGGAGCTCAGCTTGCGCTCACGCCGCGCTCGAAGTTCAATAATTTTGCGCATAGTTTGTGGTCTTTTGCACTTTATACGGGAAATGAGCTGACAGTCTGTACTAGTTGTATGAGTGTATGCTTGCTGTATTTGTTGTTTTAATGTCTTGTTTTTGCAAGTTATTGTTGCTATTGCGTGCCCCCGTTGGAAGCCGAGTGCCCCCTGTTAGTTATGGTCTGGCGCCGGCTCTGTCCAAAATGCCCCTATTTGGATGGGCACTAAAAGCCCTTCTTTCATGCCTGTACCTTTAAATGCAAATGAGCTACAGCTCCTCACTCCCTTGACAACAGACAGTGAGCGATTTGGGTTATAAACAGATCTGATTCCTGTGAATACAGTTGGAGACAATACTATCTTTAAATAGATTTAGAAAAGCTTTCGGCTAAAATTAACCAGCCAATCGGTGGCTGTGGGTGGGGATTTATCAGTGTGACATCACATTAACAAGAGAATCAAAACAGCATGTCTATTAAGACTGCTTTGGTTTAATGGAGATTAAAAAAGGAGAGGGTGGATTTTTTCATTGTAGGGTGGTTGTGTTCACACACATTGAAAATATGGACTTAAATGCGACCATCCGTCATGTGTATAAGAGCCTTTAACCAAGTTATACTTCTGGTAGTTTTGAACCAGTCCTACAACAGAGACTGAGCCGAATTATTAATCGAACTCAAAACCTTCACTTACCTCACTGAGCTCTCGTCTCCGGCCCTCGACAACTCTCTCCTCACCTTTATACTGTTTGACAAATCTCTCTCTCTTTCTCTTCATCTCTCTCTCTCTCTCTCTGTGTCTTGTAAGTGAAGTCATTTCCCTCCGTGCTGATGATAAATGATCAGGCGATCCTCTCGGTGCCCTTCCAGTTCTCACAGCCTAATTAAAGAAAACATTTCATGATTGCCTATTTTTCCTCATGCGTGACAAGCTATTATTCTTTCTTCTACCTGATTAGGGCTTTATTATGCCGAGATGTAGATTGATTTAACAGGGCAGAGTAATAAAGCTGTACTTGCCGTGATTTAAGTAAGGTGCAGGTTGAGTCGGTCACAGTAATTGTTATTACTGGCTGCTGATGGAGGAGGCAGAGAGGGTTGAAGATGAAATTGAATTAGAAAATTAGAAGGTCACCGGATGAACAACAGGTGGCGTTTTGGGCTCGATGGAGCTGTCAAGAAAGAAAATTTGAACTGCCCGATTGTCCCAAATGATAAATTGCGTCCATCATGTTTGCTAATACTGACATATTTCCATCAAAACAAGATTAATCTCTTCATCAGAGCGGACAGTGTGTTGATCTAATCTGTGCTACAAATGAAACGTACGCTGGCAAATTGCTTTTTTCTCTCTTTCGTCTGTGCATCAGAGGCTGATTGATTCGATTATTCTTTAATAAATTAGGAATTGAAGGAAACAATTTTCAACATCTTTCCTCTAAACTTAAAACTCTGCAGCAGGATTTTTTTCTCTGGACAGATCGCTGATGAACAGTGTTTAAAATTCATTCAGAAGAGATGATCAAAATACACAAACACTGGATTGTTTCATTATGTTAATGAAGATATCTTACAGACTTCTATTGGCTCCATACCAAGCTAATGATGTTTTTCAATCCCTGTCCTACACCAAACCCTCTCGTAGATTTAAAGTAAAACATGATGAGGAGCACATATGTGACCCTATACCACAAAACCAGTCATAAAGGTCAATTTGTGAATAATTAGGCTTTCCATTAATGTATGATTTGTTAGGATTGGATAATATTTGGCCGAGATTCAACTATTTGAAAATCTGGAATCTGAATGTGCAAAAAATCTAAATATTGAGAAATATTTTGAGAAAAAAATCCCATTAAACCAGAGCAGTCTCATCAGACATTCTGTTTGGATTCTCTTATCAATGTGAGGTCACACTGATAAAGCCCCGCCCACTTACTGTCCTGCATTACCATAATTTTCCTCCCTCAGCGAGTTGTACTCTGTCCACTAGATACTATTGTCTCAGACTGTATTAGTCACATCTATTTTAACTAAACTCATTGTCTGTTTGTAAGGAAGTGATGATCTGTAGCTCATTTGCATTTAAAGGTACAGACATTAAAACAGCACGTTTTTGCTCCCACCGACCCAAATAGGGACATTTTGGACATCCTATAATAAATGATCTGTGGGGTATTTTAAGCTGAAACTTCACAGACACATTCTGGGCACACCTGAGACGTATAATACATCTTGTAAAAAACACATTAAACAGAGCGCTGTGAGAATGACAGATTTTTGTAAGTTAACTTCACATGGGATCACTCACAAAAAAATCTATGGGATTTTTTAGGTTTTAAATTTATCCCAAAAAAGCTCTGTAATCAACTTATACATTTTGTCCATCAAGATGATCTTCACAAATGAACACAACTTTTATGAATTTTGATGTAAACATTAGGCTAAAAGCGAACTACACCTCGGTCGGTTGACTCCAAAATCATCACAACCAAGCCTCCAACATCTCTTAAAAGTGTATTAAAGCATTTTTAAACATGTTCCCTGAAAAGAAATACTTAGTGGATGATTAATTTATTGGGAGTATTCTGCCCATGTTGCATAATAATGTTTAAAGTTTCAGACAACATCTGTGTCCCAATTCGATGGCTTGATCCTTTGAAGGCGAGGACTCGGTCTTTAAAGGTCGCAGCCTATGAAGTCCATGAAGAGAACTGAAATGAGACGGTCTGACCTTCGGAGGATCCATAAGTTGCGTCACCTGCTGTACGCGCCCACCGCGTCTGTTAGCGTGACACAGCGGAGGCGTTTCTGACTTATTAACATCAATATGGAACCAGAAAAATATTCATTTTATTTTAGAAAATATGACATGTTTATTAAACTACCCAACAGTATATCAAATGAACCAACCTTAGAAATATATGCAACATACACAGAATAATATTAATACAAAACCTATTATAACACATAAAACTAAAAAACAGCGACAAGAAAACTTTTTTTCTGATAAATACACACTTTTATTTAACAAAAGTTTTTTGGTTTAACTAAAAATATATATATTTTTAAATAAAATTTTGGCTAATAAATCTTTATTTTTAAATATACAACTGTTACCAATGGTGCAAATGCACATTTGCTGTATGCAAGATCAGTGTTGGCACCCCTCAAAATTTTCAAACATAGTTTTTATCCACACAATTGTATAAGTACCAGTAAATTAATAAATATAATATTTAATTATTAATTATTGCAGTTTTTAATGTTCCCGCTTTCTGTTCTGTGCTTCAGAATGCGTCCAGTTTCGGATCACGCGACTGTGTTTGTCTGCGCTGAGGATTAGCGTTTGACACTAAAATTATATTTTAACTTGTAATATAACTTATACTTTTTTATAATGCTATACAAAGATTAATTTCATTATCTTTAACAAATAAACTTTTTATTAGGCATGGGACGATAAATGCCAATATACACTAATAATACATGGCCGATAACTATTCTGAATTGCACAACCGATATTATTCCCAGCTATTTCATGTACTTATCGATCTGAAATCACTGTTAGTTTGAGTCGTTTATAACATGCATTTAAAAAAGCAACGTCAAACGTAATCATTATACATATTGTTTATTATCATGAAAATATCTAAAAAAGGTTTGAAGAACATCAATATAAATATATCCTTAAGACATTTCCTGGAGCTGCGTGTGTAATGGTTCTTCTGCGGTGCATATTGAGTTTCTGCACGAGAGCGCCCTCTGGCTTTTGGATGTAGCGCCATTTCACCGTAATTCATTGAGAAGCATAGCAAGCATCATTGGATGATTTATCTGTCCATCCCTACTTGTTATTATTTGTTTTATTATTTATTCTATTCAAATTTTTATTTTGGCACAATGGCGCCCCCCTCGTGGGCACCCCATGCAATGCACATACTGCATACTCCAGTTTTGTGTCACTGGCCGTTACATGCGCGCAATGAATGTCTGGACAGCCTAGGCTGTGAAGGATCCTTTCGTTCTATCCTTCGGCCAGAGAAAGAAGGACGCATTCTGAGGTCGCATTTTAAGCAGACTTTGAATTGGGACGACCTTACTGATCTTTATGTGCGCTGTCTTAAATTGCAGCGGTTCGAGGTCGCACTCTTTGAATTAGGACACATCTAACATCTGCCCTTTTAAAGACAAATAAAAATATCTTGAGTTTGTGTTAACTCTAGATCTTAGTTGAGTTGTTTAACCAAAACCCCATAAAAACTCATTTCTGGGGTTCGCCTACATCACCCTGCAGCTCTCTGTTGGCTTTTGTCTGTTTTTCAGGTTGTCCACTGTTGGCCTGTTTTGCCTCCAAGAAAAAGCTGGAGATTTAGTAATTTAGGCAAGTTAATTTGAACAGATTTGAAGCTCGATATTGTTCATTGGCCCAATAACAAACCTCAGCACTAAAGGTCAACACATTTGCCTTTAAAACCTGCATGGAGAGGTTTATGACCCATGCAACAGCAGCGGATCTATCTGAAGAGCCCAGAGCCGAACAGATTCATCTTTAGTGTCTGTCAAAATACTGGGACAACACTTGATATACAGTAAATCTGGGTCCTAACAGGGCAATTGCATTGCATTCTAGTCTGGTTTTTGGCAGAATGAGAGCAATCTGTGTCCAAATCCAGCTGTCCTCTTGTGATTATAGTGTTAAATCCAGACTCTCACTATAATCTGCTCTACAGATGTAAAGCTTTGACCTGTGAGACATGAAAACACACGCAGTATAATCTCATTCAGATAGGAGCTCAGCCTTGAATATCTCTGATGAGGATCATCTCAAACTGCACGTCTCTCTGTGACTCGAAGTCGTCTATGAAACCGATAGTGAGGAGATTAAAAATTGAATCTACAAATCCCTCTTCATCTTCATCTGTGCTTAAAGAGCCGCAGGGAACGTGAATGAAGATGAATTCGGTCTGAACTGTTGTTAATTTACAGTGTAATGGTGAATTTGAGCTCGCAGATACTGCAGATTAAAATCTGATCATGTGCTTCACTCTTTCACCAGCAGGAGGAGACACAGCTTTGTATTTTCATCCGCAGACTCAAAATTAGTTCACCCAAATGTGTCAGTATAGACTCACCCACATGTCATCTTAAAACCGCAGGCCATTATTTCATCTGAACACATGAGCACTTAGCAAGAGATTTTGTTCCTAGTTTGATACATTGTATAGATAACATTTACATTTATGCATTTGGCATATGCTTTTTTATCCAGAGCGACTTACAAGATATACATTTTTATCAGTATGGGCTCCAGCACTGAACTATACACAAGCACACAGATTACTTCTTTATGATGCTTCTGTCTGCTTGGTTTTTATTTATTGTTTTATTTTAAATAACAACAACACAAAGACCCTTAAAAAAATGTAAATAAAGACACAATGCATTTGTGTTTTTGGATCTGTCTTTTTGGCCAGTAAGCGTCACTCTTGTCTGTGGTCCAATAAGAGTTTCTGGGGTGTTTGTGTGCACTGTTCACAGCACAGGCGAAGACATTTACACCATCTCCATATCCACACTGATCTTTTTGTTTAGGTAAATATATAAAGCTCAGATCTTCAGTAAGTGGTGTGTAATTCAATAAGTGGAATCAAGTCTGTGTGTGTTTGATGTGCACACACACACACACGCACACACGCGATTGACTTGACAATTACAGTAAATGTTCTCCAGCAATGAAGAATGAAATGTTTCAGTCTTACATACCGGACTAAAACTTGTTAATGGTCAAAATTAGATTCTCAACTTTTCAAAGCATTTCAAACCTTGTTTTATTGGATTTTTGACGTGAATCTGTCCGCCTGGCGAGTAATTTCATTACTGTTTATGCTGTAAATGCATCAAGCAGATTTATACATTAAACTGTTAAATAACTAAAGTGCTGTGTCTTAATGCAATTTTAAACAGAATAAGAGGATGAAGGAGAAATGTTTTTCTGACAACAGATATTCTCAGAAGGCACACCTGTATTTCTGCACGAAAGTAATCAAATCTTCGATAGGAGATCTGTTAGCGTTCATGTCTGATCTCATTGAGAGCACAGTGTGGCTTTTAAAGCTCAGATTAAACGTGATGGATAGATAGACATAGAGAAAAAGGTCAAAAGTCAACAATAAGTGTTGAAATGATTTTTGGTATAATCCTAATTAAAATACTAAAATTAAAAATTCTGCAGTGTTTACATGTGCGCAGTTTACCCACAATTCAATGCACTTGATTTAACCTGACCATTTGTGATAAATAAATACAGATACTTTAAGCTTTGATTTTAACATGTGTTTCTTGATTTTTATTATAACGTATTCATAACTTTGCTAATACATGTATCTGTATTTACAGTATTTTACAGTTTTCTTACTGTTAGTGTTGCAAAAATGTAGAATAAAGGATAAAAATATGTATAAAGTTATTTAACTGACTCACTGATGAATATGCAATGTAACAAGGTTGTGTAAGTACTGTATAAAACATGTACAGAATTGAATAATGTATTGTGTTTTATTATGTAGTATGCAGTATAAAGTGTTCATCATGAAGCAAACTAAAGGGCTCGTTATAGTTGTGCGTAGGTTTCGCGTCAGTTTTCATTTATATTTTTGCGTTGTCGTCCGCGTCGACGTGCAAACACTCTGGTAGGCAGTAACCACGCGTGTAATCACAGTAGCAGCGCGAACGTCAAAGAAGAAGAAGCTTAGCAAGTTAACCCACAAACGAAGAAGAAACAGCAACTTGTGCAAAATTTGAGAAGACCAGCAATAATGGAAGTAAATAAACAACGACTTTTTATACAGTTTGAGTTAAATCACTCTTCAACTTGGCTTGTCTTTGTTTTCACCGTCACAAACAGAAATACCTATGACGCAGTTTTTTACCTGACGGGAGGGGTTCTGGTGGACCAATCACAGCGCTTGCGGTCCATGTAGATCTGACGCGCTGTTAAAATTTTTGCGAGGTGCACGTCAGGCTACACAGAGGTACGCACAGGCTACGGATAGCCTACACAGCTACAGTGTAGAACTTACGCACGACTATAAATCAGGCTTTAGATTGCAAACACATGATCGTTTTAAAATGAAAATGTTGTTTTTAAACCAACTAAATCATCATTCTCCTTTAGAGGAAATGATTCAGTGCTAAATCTTAGTGGTGATATTTGAAACCCTTAAAAGGTTTCATACAGAAGCATTTCAAAAGGTTCAGTCATTATGAAGTTTTATAAAGAACCTTTCAGGGGTTTCTCACATGAGATAATAACATTTTATTGATTTAGTTATAGTTTTATTGCCAGAACATTTAATCATTTTCTAATGCAAAACTGTAAAAGTGCATCATAAAAGTTTTGTTAATAAAAAAATCCACTTACAAACATCACTTGCAAATGCCAAACTTGTAAATAGTGTAAATGCATAACGTGCCAAAGGTTCTTGTTGTTCTGTATATACACTATATACAGTAACAACCTATTGTGTTTAAAAGTGTAATAATTGTAGCATTTTATTATTTAATCAACTGTGTGTTTGTGTTGAGATCAAAATGTGAAACATTGAATGCATGACTTTGTCTTTTTCTAATGCTGCTGTCAGATTTATTCAGCAGAGGGACACACACACACACACACACACACACACACACACACACACACACACACACACACACACACACACACACACACACACACACACACACACACACACACACACACACACACACACACACACACACTCTCTCTCTCTCTCTCTCAGCCCCAAATAAATGAACACGTTCTCCTGTGTAAAGTTACCCTGACGCTGATGAATGGATCCACAGATCAGGTTTGAAAATCTGATAGATTTGAGATCGGAGAAAAGCTCAGACAAACTAATGCATGTGATTATATTTTCTAACTCAAGTCCGTTGGTGACTGTCTCATTACAACATCATTACATGTAATTGTGGAGAAAATTACACCGTTTGCACTTTTTTTTCTCTCTCGCTGTATGTGTGTGTGTGTTTGTGTGCATATGAAATGTGTGTTTGTTGTGAGATGAGTTATTGAATTAATTCCTCTGTACATGACGGAGGTGAGTATTAACACCAAATTGTGTGTGCGCGTGTGCTTGTGTGTGCGTTTGTGTCACATTTTGCCAAATGTCTCCAAAAGTACAGTAAAACTGCACAGCACCCTTGTGTGAAGAGCAGTCAACAATGAAAATGTCCTGGTGGGAATATTTTTAAAATTAAGATAGAAATGTTTGTGTGAGAATCAGATTTAACAATCATTACTGGCTCAATATTCAAAGATACACAGGAAAATCTTCATCATGACAGAAAACAAAATACAAAAATCGGTGTGTGCGAGTTCATTTGTACACATTATGTTGGGTTGCCAAATCACAAATATAATCTCTGCTACTCTTTTATAGATGTTTTGTTTAAAAGGTTTTAATGTGGATTACTCACATCTGAGCACGGTTTGAGACATTTCTCAATATGATCACAGGGGCTTTTCTCAGGAAAGTCAACATTTATACTACATTTCAAAGTAATAAATATTGAGATTTGGATGTGATATCTCAGTAAAAAAATGCTGTAGTTATGTAGCTGTTTGCCAGTAACTTACTGTAGATTTATATTTATGTTATTTACTTGCAACAATTTGTTCAAAGTTAATTGAACATTAACCCTAATAAGTCCCTTGGGGTCAATCTTACCCCCAAGCAACTTTCCTTTAGTTAAAAAAACATGGTTTCCTTCATCTCACTGAAATAAGATTTTGTGACTATTCCAGATTATCTGTCAAGATTCATATAAAAAAATAGGCTTGATTCAGTTGATCTAAATAGATATAATACATTGTTTTACCAAAAGAGTCCCCTTGGGGATAAAACGACCCCAATTGAAATAAATGGGAAATGCAAATAAATATTTTTTTCCTTTTTATTTGTCAAATAAATAAACTTTTTAAAAATCAATGCATCCAGAATAAATCTGAAAATTTCAACACAGAAAAGTAGGCCTGGTACTAGAGCACAAATGCAATATAGAAAAGACATGCTCAATCACACAAACACACACACACACACACACACACACACACACACACACACACACACACACACACACACACACACACACACACACACACACACACACAAATTTCTGTGGCATTTTGTAAAAACAGACATTTCAAAATGCATCAAAAACTAAAAAAAATTATACTATTTGAAATAATATTTATTTTGAATGCCCTTTCTAATGTTTATATAAACATAAATTCACAAAATGTTTTACTAAAGTAGTGATGTAAGCAGTCGGCCACATCCAGTGGAATGAATGGGTCTCTATCTGCTGGTCAAAATGATTTATTTCCTAAACTGTAATTCTTTTATGTTTTTTTCTAAACACCACATGACCAAACTTAATATCTAGATCAATATCTAAAAACAATTTAAAATCAAATTTAGATCATAATTTATGTGAATTTTTCATAAAAATGTGATATTTTACACTGAAAAAAAAAGATTCATTGAATTTAATAATTTTTTTTAAGGTAAGTGGGTGCAATCAATTTATTTAAGCTACATTTAAACAAAAAAATATTAGTAAAGTAAAATAAAATATAAAACTTTTGTTTAAATGTAGCTTAAATAAATTGATTGCAACAACTTACCTTAAAAAATTTATTAAATTCAATGAATCATTTTTTTCAGTGATTCAGTTGATCACTGAATATATCTCCCAAAACACAGCATTAATGTATAGATGGGAAGTATAACAAAACAATTGATATAGTTTTTGTATCATTAAAATGTATATATTTTTTTGTAATCACTCTTTTAATTTCTGGGGTCATTTTTACCCACAAGGAACTCTAACGTATACAGGAAAATAGGGGCTTATGAAACTAAAATAACAGCCTCTTGCAAAGCATTCTGGGAACCAGAAATCCTCATCAACCTTTTTCTGTTGTTTCCTTCTGATTTTGTTTCCCAGAATTCATTTAACTTTACATTTAAAGCGATAGTTCACTTTAAAATGAAAATTCTGTCATCATTTACTCATCCTCATGTTGTCTTAAACCTGTATGAATTTCTTTTTTTCTGATGAACACAAAAGAAGATATTTGGTAAACATTTGAGAAATAATGGTAAACATACAGCAGATAGTGACCATTGACTTCCATAGTAGGAAAAATATTATGAAAGTATTGTGATAAATTATGAAGATATTTTGATAAATGATGGAAAGCACACAGTTGACGATACCCATTAAATGCCATCATATTTTTTTATACCTACTGTGGAAGTCGGTGGACGCTGTATCTGCGGTGTGTTTGCCATGGTTTTTCGGAATATCTTATTTTGTGTTCATCAGAAAAAAGAAATTCATACAGGTTTAGAAACAACATGAGAGTGAGAAAATGGTGACATTTTCATTTTTAGGTGAACTATCCATTTAATAATAAAAACACATTTAAATTAGGCTGCAATAAAACAAATTTGAAAAAGTAAAGGGTGTCTGAATACATGGCATATTAAAACACTTAACACAAAATTTCCTTTATGATATGAGTTTAAAACAGTGTATTTGCTGGGATGGGATCAAGTATATATAAAGAATGGGTCTTCTGCACCCTGAAATAACCCAAAATCTCATCATCTTTGTTGTTAGATCAGAGGCTCGTTTCAGAAAGGTGGTTAAGTGAAAACTCTGAGTAACCTGAAATGAGGGAAACTCTGAGTTTTTATTGCACACATTTTTATTACGTACACTCTAAAATAATTTTTAACTGTCTTTAAAGCTACACTGTGCAAGATCTACTCCCATCTAGTAGTGAAAGTCTATATGACAACCAACTAAATATTATTTTCTAGCCCTCATAAACTTGAGCTTCCATAAACATTCTCGTTACACAGACTGGACAGCTCATGAAACTTCACAAATATGAGATTGATCAGCAATGAAATTAATAAGAAATATTAAAGGGGCAGTGAAATTCAATTTGAACTTGATCTGTTGTATAAGAGGTCATCATACTTAAATGAACATCCTGCAACCTTCAGAACTGAACATGTCATTTTTACTGAAATATAATAGGCTAGTTTTTGGCACCAAGCAAAACAAACAAACAAACAAAAAAAAACGGTTGGTTCAGGAATGTGGCGAAATGTGACGTCAGATTAGAACTGAAACACCTCCCCAAACCCAAAATACAAAGACCACTTTTGTAGCCCTGCCCACAGCTTCGCAAGGCACAAGTGTGGGCAAGGGGATAAGCAAACCATGCATTGCCTCAACAATCAGTAAACATGTCTTTAAAGATTGCCAAATTACTTTTAAATACATTTTTCCTGAGAGACTTTTATTTTGACGGGGTGATCTGTTATGAGTAACCAACGAAAATGGAGTCTTCTGTTGTGGAAGAACGGTCTGGGAACAACACAGATGCTGTATAACCTTAACTCGGAGGCTCGGAACATAACATTAGGAATGTGTGGTTAAAGTTTGTTTTTGAAGAAGTTCCAGCTGGCGTGGGAAGTGTTTGTTTACTTTGTGTATTGCGGATTCATTTGTAAAGAAGTCGATGCTGGATTTGGATAGAGACTGTGATTAAAAGCACCACTAATCAGGGGCATTGCACAAGATCTCGGGCCCTATGCATAGGCAGTCCTGATGGGCCCCCATGCCCCACCCCATAATATAGTCCAGACTTTTCAAGGGCCCTCTCTTCCTTTGGGGCCCTTGTAATCAGTACTGGTTTTACCCCCAGTCTGACACCCCTGCCACTAATATTGGATCTGACAGCAATGGCAAAGCAGTATTGTATACACAGTGATAAAACATTTGACTAAATTACTACATTTCACTATTGCTTTGTTAGAGATAGCTTTGATATGTCCGTTATAACAACCGTGTCTAAACGTGTATGTTTGACTGTTTTAATTTACTAAAACATTAAACGATTAATAAAGGTGCAATACTTAACAATATAACTGTAATATAACGATAAAAATATACAAAGTTATTAATAAGGACTTACCATCCGCAGTTTAGATTCTGATGCGTGCTTACTGTGTTGTATACGGTAATTTAGTCACATCAAGTTTAAAGTTTTGTTTCTACTTTACTATACGTATTGTCATTTAAGTGTATCATTTTTAGCACCTAGAATCTTTTGTGGGTCAAACATATTTGTGTTCGTCTGCTATTTTTACACATTAATGTTTTTAAAACATTTCCCCACATGTAATGACGGGGAATGAAGCTGTCCAATCATAGCAGTGGGCATTTATGGTCTTCAATGCGGCCCACCCCTACGTACAAACGAAGCTTTTCTCCAGACAGCATCAGAACCATGTTACAAAATAGCTTATTACTTATTGATTTTGATGTTTTTGAATGTTAAAAAATCACGGAACATCATAAGTAGACCTCCAAAACAAAGGAGTTGGACTCGAGTCCAATTTTGAATGAACTCGGACTTGTCACGCACTCGGGTGAATTTGTACTCGGACTTGGACATTTTGGACTCGGAAAATATCCTGAGTACAGTCGAGTCGGCGTCATGTGTAACAATAAAACCAGCATAAACTTGAGATGAGAAATGAATGAATGTCTCACTGTCTCCCCCTCCTGTTATTTTACTGCAACACACTGCAGGCAGCAGCCAGTCGCATCATACGTGCAGACAAACACACACATCACACACATCAATGGGTGGCTAGCATGTTGTCCTAAGTCAGCAATAATTTGTTTTGCTTATGAAAATCATAGAGAATTTATTTGCAAGACATCTTTTAAAAAGAAGATACCTCTATATCCCTTTCTTTTCTTTGAAATCATTTTTGATAGGAAACTAGTTGACATAAAATAAAAATGTTCAACGGCAATGACAAGATACAATAGAGGTATTTTTATTACATTTTTATATTGCCATTGGTTAAATGGATGGAAAGGTTACAGTATTAATAGAAAGTAACAATTTACAATACAAATTTTGGATCTCCTTTTATCAATTTAATTACTTTCTCAATGTGCAAAACTACATGCCAAATCATCAAAACCATAAGCTATTTCTCAGCCTTTGACTCAGTTTTCAATTGCATAAAACACTTTTTTCAAAACACTACACACAATTCTCTACCTAAAACACAAAGATCTACGAGGAAGTCACTTGATTTCCTTTTCCAAACACAACCAATCAAAATGCTACACTTATTCACTAGGTCACACAGACACACTCCTCACATGTGCAAACACTAAATGCTTTACTGATCACTAACCAATCACTGCTTTACTTTACAGTAGTATAGATGGGCTTATAAATAGGTCAAAGGTCAGATTACCTGTTTTGGCAATCTGCACCCCACCCCCTTTCCAGTTCCTGGACCGGGACCCCACACACAATTAACTGTATTCTACTGTAAAGAATATACTTTTGGTTTACATGTTTATAGTTTTGTTGTATGCTAATGTATACAACAGTAATGTTTGGACTAATAAATATTTTCTGTTTCTACAGTGCATTGGCGTTTCCAGTGTACTTGTTACCCCTCTCAGCAGATTACTTTCATTGTTGAACATTGTATTGAAATGTAGATATAAGCCAATGAAAGACCAAAGAGCTTTAGATTTAGAACAGCAATGTTTAGATGGTATATCCAAAAATGTATTATTATGAAATAAGTATTTGCCATTTGATCCAAATGCTTGATTTTTTTGGATTTGCCATTTTGAATGCAGTGTTGCCTTTTGAAGGAGATGTGAGCTACTTTGCATTTTGTGTGTGAGGTTTTGAGAATTGTGTGTAGAGTTTTGAAAAAAGGAGACTTAGTTTTGAAAACGTGTATAAGCAACTGGTAAAAACTGTAAGAACTCGGAATTGAGTGCAAATCGGACCCTTTTGGACTCGGACTTGGATTTGGACTTGGTCTTGACTGGTACTCGACAAAGGCGGACTGGGGCCCAACTCTATAAAACAATAAAATCAACAGATTCATTACCACTTTATATTCAAAATATAGAAATATAATGAATGAATGAATAAATGAATAAACGAATAAACATATAAAATACAGAAATATAATGAATAAATGAATAAACATAAAATATAGAAATATAATGAATGAGTGAATAAATGAATAAACATATAAAATATAGAAATATAATGAATTAATGAATAAATGAATAAACATATAATATAGAAATATAATGAATGAGTGAATAAATGAATAAACATATAAAATAGAAATATAGTGAATTAATGAATAAATGAATAAACATATAAAATATAGAAATATCATTAATTAATGAATAAATGAATAAACATATAAAATATAGAAATATAATGAATTAATGAATAAACATAAAATATAGAAATATAATGAATGAGTGAATAAATGAATAAACATATAAAATATAGAAATATAATGAATCTAGTGTCGGGTGTGGTTCACCCACATCAGATATCCAGCTGTACTCACTGCTCCACTCACTCCAGATGGCATTGGGTTTCTTTAAGAGTTTGGCTCTGACCCTGAGCACATACGGCTGACGTAAGTACGTCTGGTTTTCATCAAGCTGTTTATAAGGGTCATTGATCTGAACACTCTTACTGTCCTGCACACAAACACATGATGATGATGATGATGATAACAGTATCTATCTTTAAGCCTCTTCTGAAGATAAATGAGAGAGAACGTGAAGATGATTTGCTCACCGTCCAGCTTTGCTCAGCAGATCTGTACTGCAGCTCAAACACATGACCCGCAAAATATTTTGACTTTGGGGAAGCAAAACTCCATGAAACATTGAGCCCGTCAACTTTCACTCCCACAGGAGGCAGAACTTTCACTACTGCAAAAACACAAACACCACACGCTCACAAATACACCAGATATTCATGTGATTCTTGCTCATATTTCCTTGTGTTCTTACCGCTGTCCATGCCCATGTGTTGTGTCTGAGCCACAGGTGCGTCAAAGTTCTCACACAACACTTTTTCAGAGATGGTGGCAGCACCTACTATGATTCCTCCCTTTAATGAAGAAGAAAACACATCATTACATCTCTGTCACTGTTCAATCAAACCTGTCTACATACGCTCAAATTATTGTTATTCATTCAAACACAACTTACAGGTGTTTTAAATTCAACGCTGGCTGTGCGGATGTTGAGGTCTGAGCCCTTGATGGACATCTGCTGCGTTTCTGTTATACTGCTTCTACTGAAAGAAAGAAATACAGAAACATTTATTCATAACTGAAAAGTTACTGAAAAGTTCAGCATGGTTCATATATACATAAACATGTGAATAAATATGATATCTTACCTTTTTTTAACCTCTACGTGTAGGGAGCAGTTTGTCTGAGGTGTGATGGGCGGCTGGATCTGGACGTTTGATGTGTTCCACACGCATGTGAAGGTGTTATAGTAGTCATTATAACACTCCAAACCTAAAGACACATTCAACAACTATGACATCTCTAACTGTCTCATAGTCAGAGATCTCAATATTAACTAAACATTTCTCATGAGTCTCCAACATCACATTCTTTGTAGTTAGATTTTTACAGCTCAAACTGACAACATTTCTGTGATTTAATAATTGATATGTGATATGATGTGTATTGCACACAATATCTTACTTTGATCTGTAAGAGCTGAATGAAGGCGCAACATCATCATCACCGTAATAATCAGAGTCTGATTTTGCATCCTGGCCATTTCTTCTCAGCATAAATCTGGAAATCCTCTCCTGGTCAACAAACACTGAGAAAGTGTTTACAGCGTGTCTATTATTTCTTCGTAACACACAGACACAGAGACCTACACACATTTACAGACTATAAATGAACGTTACATACGTGTGATAGATGATGGGTTGACTGGAGCCGTCTGACTCTATGACACACACAGTTCAGTGTTAAAAGAATGATTCACAGTGAACTAAACCCTTCCACTCTTCCAACACACACACAGCTTACACAAACTCATCTCACACACACACCTTCCACATCTCACACACACACACACACACACACACACACACACACACACACACACACACACACACACACACACACACACACACACACACACACACACACACACACATTCTGGTTTCCATGTTTTGTGGGGACATTCCATAGACGTAATGCATTTTATACCATACAAACTGTATATTCTATTCACCTTACCTACCCCATTCTCTAACCCCAACCATCACACCAAACTTTCTGATACTTCACATTTTCAAGAAACATCATTCTGTTTGATTTATAAGCTTGTTTCCTCATGGGGACGTCAAAATGTCCCCGCAAGGTCACAAAAACACTGGTATTCCTATCTTTGTGGGGACAATTGGTCCGCACAACGTGATAATTACCAGGTACACACACACACACACACACACACACACGCACACACACACACACACACACACACACACACACACACACACACACACACACACACACACACACACACACACACACACACACACACACACACACACACACCTGTGGTGACAAGTTGTGGATGAAACCACTGATGTTGATGTGACATTTACCAAAATTCAGGGCGGAAAACGGAAACTGAGTAGAACCACTCTCTCTCTCTCTCTCTCTGTCTCTCTCTCTCTCTCTCTCTCTCTCTCTCTCTCTCTCTCTCTGTTTTTTATTTAAGCTTTTTTTTAGCATGACAAAAACCACCAAAGGATGTGCCTCGGGCTTACAATTTTTTTCTGAAAACCTAAACCCTAACCGTGATTCTTATAGCACATTTTCTAAAACTATTAATACCTATAGCAAAACCACTCAGTGAATTTACAAAAGTAAAAACACAAACACTGCTTTGCACTCAATTTTCAACTTTGTAAAACACACTTTGCAAAACTGTAGGTACAATCCACTGCACAACACTCTTTTTGCGGAACAGTAAACACAACTCACTGCTTTAAACTCAATTTCCAAATGATCAACTCACTCCTAGCAAAACTATACACATGTATGACTATTATTTACACTATTTTACACTCACTAGTGTCACATGAGAAAACTGTTTTAGATAATTAGTTAACAATAGTAAGCAATCAGCCTAAGCACTATAAATAAGCCACATGTGAGCTGTCCGTGTGGACCAGGAAGAGTGAGAATTAAATGAGGCCAAGGAAGAGGACACAGAGGTGAAGTAGGAAAAAGAGGAGGAGGAAGAGGACATGGAGGTGATGATGTGAGAGGGAGAGGATGACAAGAGCAAGGAGGTGAAGTAAGAAGAAGAAGAAGACAAGGTGGAGCTAGAGGCAGATGCCATGGGTCATGAGATGAGGATGAGGCAGGTTCTAACCTCACTAAAACAAGGAGACGTGGCAGGAACATTATTGATTATTGGACACCGTGCCATAATCAATGTCCCAGGACAACGTGGTAGTAACATAACTACATATGTAGTTATACAGTTTTTGCCTATTGCTTGAACACTATAGACACATGCTTAGACCAAAGTAACAAAACTTAAAGCTTTTGTAACTATACCTTAAACACATTGGCCCTCATTTATCATTCTTGCGTAGAAACGGGCCGGGCGTATATGTTGGCGTAAGATTATGCTTACACTCCTCTCACCGCCTGATTTATGAAGCTGTGCGTACCTTTGAAATTCAGGTGTAATTAATATCTGCCCTTCATAAATGCCGCGGCTGAAAACGATCATTAGAATAACACGCCCATATAAATTCAACTCTCCGCCTCCCCCACACCCTCATTTTACACCATTGACACACGAAAGACAGCAAAGAAGAGAAACCGGGGATGTGGAAAGAAACAAAATTGTTTTATTTGGGAGTTTAAAGAGTGGGATTAAAGACACAGTAATAATTGCATGACAATTTGTAATATTTTTAGGGGTCAAGCCACGAAGTGGCGTAGACACCTATTGTATCTGTTAGTTTTCTTATTATTAGGGGTCAAGCCCCGAAGGGGCGAAGACCCCTATTGTATCCGTTAGTTTTCTTTTTATAATAATAATAATTATTAGGGGTCAAGCCCCGAAGGGGTGAAGACCCCTATTGTATCCGTTAGTTTTCTTTTTATAATAATAATAATTATTAGGGGTCAAGCCCCGAAGGGGCGTAGAACCCTATTGTATTTGTTAGTTTTCTTTTTATAATAATTATTATTATTAGTTATTCTTCTTCCGCCATTGCGGTCTATGGCAGCCCATAGAACCGTACGTAGGAAAGTTATGAAATTTGGCATACTGATAAAGGACACTCCAATGTGTCCCCACAGCAAATTTGGAGTCTCTATGTCTAACCCACTAGCGCCACCAACAGTCCAAAGTTGCACTTATGTTTTTGCTTATAACTTCTGATCTGTAAGCCCTAGAAACAAAATTCTTGTTTCATCTGATTCCTTGGCTCAAGTCGATTCGATTGGACCCTATGACGTCATTTTCCGTCATGAAATTTTTCCGCCATTTTGAATTATTTGTAAAACCTACTTTTGCAAACTCGTCCTAGAGCTTTTCCCCGATTGCCACGAAAATTGGTATGTATCATCTTGAGACACTCCTGGCAAAAAGTTATCAAAAGAATTTCGATACAGGAATCCGTTGTCGTATACCACCTTAACGAATTTTACGTAGAGCGCAAAAAAACAGATTTTAGGTTGTATCTTCGTCAAACTTAGGCCTATTGACACTATACTTGGTACTTGTGATGCCAGTCAGGAACCGAGGGTGCATGCACAGTTTCGTCGCAGCGCCACCTAGTGGTCAGACTTATGCTTTACACGCCTATAACTTTGGCTCCCATTGACGTATTTTCACGGGATTTGTTTCTTTGGAGTTCTGAATAGTTGCCAAGTCCATCGATGCCAAACATGCCAGAATTCGCCTTACGGTTAACCCTGCGCAGCAAAATAGCGCTTAAAAAACATGTGTGAATATCTCCGCGAGCGTTTTTCCGATAGACTCGAAAACACCATAGGAAGAAACTAACCTTACCTTCTGAACAAAAAGTTCTATTGACATTATATTAAAATTTTCATCAGAAATGGCCGAAAATTGCAAAAAACGAAAAATTACCTTCAAATTTTGTGTTTTTTACACATAAATTGTTGTAACTTTGTAACGAAAAGAGATTTTTTCACCAGATTTGACACGCTGATGCATGAGCACATTCTGAGGCTACACAAAAAAAATGTATTCTTGCACCACTAGATGGCCTTATAATTGAACAAAACCTTTAATAACAAGCCAGCCTTATGTTCATACAACTGTTTCTTAACTTAACTAAAGTGTATAGTCATAAAACTAGCTAGATGTAACACAAATCATGACCTGATGTTGCATGCACAATTTTGTCTTTGCGCCACCTACTGGTTTTGAGATAGAATATGGTATTTTTGCCTAAAACTACTGCAACAACACATCTAAAACCATGAGTTATCATGGATTATTCATTTCATGGCTTTGACTATAATTACTGGATGTTGCCAATTCACTCCCTAGCAACCATTGAGAATACCTTATCAACCGTTTTTGCAAAAGCAATATCTCTGCATCAGAACATTGTAGAGACACGGGGATGGTCTCTTTTGAGTAATTAAACTTGTTATAACATGATGTGACCCATGTTTTGCCACTGCAAACACCACTCGCATGTCATTCAGTGCTCTAATGTTCCATGATTGTCAATAACAGAAGGACGATTGCAGTAGACAAGAACTTAGATTATTTTTGTTGATAACTTTTTTGTTTTTTCATCTAAAATTATTAGATTTACCTAGGTTCTTCAATCTGCTTATCCAATCTCAATTTTACATCCTTTTGTGCCCTTTTCGGCTTGACCCCGGCATTGCTGCTTGCAGCTATATTTAGGGGTCAAGCCCCGAAGGGGCGTAGAACCCTATTGTTATTGTTAGTTTTCTTATTATTATTATTCTTCTTCCTTCTTCCTCCATTGAAGTCAATGGCAGCCCATAGAACCGTACGTAGGAAAGTTATGAAATTTGGCACACATGTAGAGGACAGTCTCAGAAGTTACTATAGCAACATTGGTGTGTCTGACTCAAACCCTCTAGCGCCACCAACAGTCCAAAAATCCACTTATGTTCATGCTCATAACTTCTGACCCGTGAGTCCTAGAAACTAAATTCTTGTTTCCTCTGAATCCTTGGCTCATGATGATTCAATTGCACACATTGATGTCATTTGTGTCATGCACATCTTTCCGCCATTTTGAATTTTCCGTAAAACCTACTTTTTCGAACTCCTCCTAGACCGTTTGTCCGATTTTCATGTCCTTTGGTATGTAGCATCTAGAGGCACCCCAGACAAAAAGTTATCAAAAGCTTTTTGATAGACCAATGCGTTCTCGTACAAATTGCCAACATATATGGCGGCGAGCACGCCAAAACGGACGTGAGGCCGTATCTTCGCAAAACTTTATTGTATCGACACGAAACTTGGTATATGTCATTAGAGTCATGACCTGAGGGTGCCTGCAACGTTTCGTCACAGCGCCACCTAGTGGTCACGAGATTCGAAAAATGCCTATTTTCGCCTATAACTACTTCAAACTTGAGTCTAAAATCATGAAGTTGGTCTTGTTAGATTCCTTGAGGCATGCCGAGTCAAACGATACCAAACGGTTTTCGGTCGGCCATTTTGGGTGTCGGCCATTTTGAATTTTCTCATTAAGTTCAGTATTTCACAAACAGAATGGCGTATCGCTACGAAATTTGGCATGGTTCATCAGTGACATGTTCTGAGCGCACCTATAAATCTTTAGGACGGCGCCACCTAGTGGTCAGGATATGTAAATAAATTGTTTAAAATCTTTATATCATTTGATTAAATTGCCACTATGACATAAGACTTCACTCTATTGATTCCTTGGCTCATGCTGAGTCCGACTGTACCAAATATGTCTGAGTCAAACCTACTTCCTGTCGGCCATTTTGAATTATATTGAACACCTACTTTTTCGAACTCCTCCTAGAGCGCTCGTGTGATTGGCTAGATTTTTGGTATGCATCATCTAGAGACACTCTAGACAAAAAGTTATCAAAAGCTTTTCGGTAGACCTATTTGTTGTCTTATAACGCATCAAAGAATGCGAGGGCGAGCACGCCAAAATGTGTTTGAGCCTGTATCTTCGCAAAACTTTTGTGTATTAATATGAGACTTGGTATATGTCATAACAGTGATGACCTGAGGGTGCATGCACCATTTCGTCACACTGCCCCCTACTGGTCACGAGATATAAAAAATGTCTATTTTTGCTTATAACTACTGCAAACTTGAATGTAAAATTATGATAGTGGTCTTGTTAGATTTCGTGAGGCATGCCGAGTCAAACGATACCAAATGGTTTTTGGTCGGCCATTTTGTGTGTAGGCCATTTTGAATTTTTCTTTAAGTTCAAGTATTTCAGAAACGCAATTACGTATTGTTATGAAACTTGGTATGGTTCATCAGCAACATGTTCTGGGAGGACTTGTAAACTTTCCGGTGCCCCCTAGTGGTCAAGAGATTTGAAGCTATATCTCTGCATCTCTTTATCGTATTTACACCAAATTTGGTGGGTGTCATCACAATCAAGACCTGAGTCACAATTTATTTTTTGGTCAGTGCCCCCTAGTGGTAAAGTATTTTAAGGCTATATCTCTGCATCTCTTTATTGTATTTACACCAAATTTGGTGGGTGTCATCACAATCAAGACCTAAGTCACAATTTATTTTTTGGTCAGTGCCCCCTAGTGGTCAAGTCATTTAAGGCTATATCTCTGCATCTCTTTATTGTATTTACACCAAATTTGGTGGGTGTCATCACAATCAAGACCTGAGTCACAATTTATTATTTGGTCAGTGCCCCCTAGTGGTCAAGTCATTTAAGGCTATATCTCCGTATCGCTTTATTGTATTTACACCATATTTGGTGGGTGTCATCACAATCAAGACCCGAGTCACAATTTATTGTTTGGTCAGTGCCCCCTAGTGGTCAAGTCATTTAAGGCTATATCTCCGTATCGCTTTATTGTATTTACACTAAATTTGGTATGTGTCATCACAGTCATGACCTGAGGCACCATCTATTGTTTCGGCAAAGCGCCACCTAGTGGTCTCAAGATACAAAAAATTGCTATTTTTTCATAAAACTGATGCAAACTTAGATCTTAAATTATGACAGTCATCACGTATGAATCGATTTTGGCCATGTTTGGCTTGACCCCGGTATCGCTGCTTGCAGCTATATTTAGGGGTCAAGCCCCGAAGGGGCGTAGAACCCTATTGTTATTGTTAGTTTTCTTCTTCTTATTATTATTAGGGGTCAAGCCACGAAGTGGCGTAGACACCTATTGTTATTGTTAGTTTTCTTATTATTATTATTATTATATATTATTCTTCTTCTTGTTCTTCCGCCATTGAAGTCAATGGCAGCCCATAGAACCGTACATAGGAAAGTTATGAAATTTGGCACACATGTAGAGGACGGACTTAGAAGTTACTATAGCAACATTGGTGTGTCTGACTCAAACCCTCTAGCGCCACCAACAGTCCAAAAATCCACTTATGTTCATGCTTATAACTTCTGACCCGTGAGTCCTAGAAACTAAATTCTTGTTTCCTCTGAATCCTTGGCTCATGATGATTCAAATGCACACATTGATGTCATTTGTGTCATGCACATCTTTCCGCCATTTTGAATTTTTTGTAAAACCTACTTTTTCTAACTCCTCCTAGACCGTTTGTCCGATTTGCATGTCCTTTGGTATGTAGCATCTAGAGACACCCCAGACAAAAAGTTATCAAAAGCTTTTTGATAGACCAATGCGTTCTCATATAAATTGACAACATATATGGCGGCGAGCACGCCAAAACGGACGTGAGGCCGTATCTTCGCAAAACTTTATTGTATCGACACCAAACTTGGTATATGTCATTACAGTCATGACCTGAGGGTGCCTGCAACGTTTCGTCACAGCGCCACCTAGTGGTCACGAGTTTCAAAAAATGCATATTTTCGCTTATAACTACTTCAAACTTGAGTCTAAAATCATGAAGGTGGTCTTGTTAGATTCCTTGAGACATGCCGAGTCAAACGATACCAAACGGTTTTCGGTCGGCCATTTTGGGTGTCGGCCATTTTGAATTTTCTCATTAAGTTCAGTATTTCACAAACAGAATGGCGTATCGCTACGAAATTTGGCATGGTTCATCAGTGACATGTTCTGAGCGCACCTATAAATCTTTAAGACGGCGCCACCTAGTGGTCAGGATATGTAAATAAATTGTTTAAAATCTTTATATCATTTGATATAAATTGCCACGCTGACATAGGACTTTACTCTATTGATTCCTTGGCTCATGCTGAGTCCGACTGTACCAAATATGTCTGAGTCAAACCTACTTCCTGTCGGCCATTTTGAATTATATTGAACACCTACTTTTTCGAACTCCTCCTAGAGTGCTTCTTTGATTGGCTTGATTTTTGGTACACATCATCTAGAGACACTCCAGACAAAAAGTTATCAAAAGCTTTTCGGTAGACCTATCCGTTGTCGTATAACGCATCAAAGAATGCGAGGGCGAGCACGCCAAAATGTGTTTGAGCCTGTATCTTCGCAAAACTTCTGCATATTAATATGAAACTTCGTTTATGTTATAACAGTAATGTCCTGAGGGTGCATGCACCATTTCGTCACACTGCCCCCTACTGGTCACGAGATATAAAAGATGTCTATTTTTGCTTATAACTACTGCAAACTTGAATGTAAAATTATGAGAGTGGTCTTGTTAGATTTCGTGAGGCATGCCGAGTCAAACGATACCAAATGGTTTTTGGTCGGCCATTTTGTGTGTCGGCCATTTTGAATATTTTCTTTAAGTTCAAGTATTTTAGAAACGCAATTGCGTATTGTTATGAAACTTGGTATGGTTCATCAGCAACATGTTCTGAGAGGACTTGTAAACTTTTTGGCGCCCCCTAGTGGTCAAGAGATTTGAAGCTATATCTCTGCATCTCTTTATCGTATTTACACCAAATTTGGTGGGTGTCATCACAATCAAGACCTGAGTCACAAACTATTGTTTTGGTCAGTGCCCTCTAGTGGTCAAGTCATTTAAGGCTATATCTCTGTATCGCTTTATCGTATTTACACTAAATTTGGTATGTGTCATCACAGTCATGACCTCAGCCACCATCTATTGTTTCGGCACAGTGCCACCTAGTGGTCTCAAGATACAAAAAAATTGCTATTTTTTTCATAAAACTAATGCAAACTTAGACCTTAAATCATGACAGTCATCACGTATGAATCATTTTTTGCCATGTTTGGCTTGACCCCGGTATCGCTGCTTGCAGCTATATTTAGGGGTCAAGCCCCGAAGGGGCGTAGAACCCTATTGTTATTGTTAGTTTTCTTATTATTATTATTATTATTATTATTATATATTATTAGGGGTCAAGCCCCGAAGGGGCGTAGAACCCTATTGTTATTGTTAGTTTTCTTATTATTATTATTATTATTATTCTTCCTCTTCCGCCATTGAAGTCAATGGCAGCCCCTAGAACCGTACATAGGAAAGTTATGAAATTTGGCACACATGTAAAGGACAGTCTCAGAAGTTACTATAGCAACATTGGTGTGTCTGACTCAAACCCTCTAGCGCCACCAACAGTCCAAAAATCCACTTATGTTCATGCTCATAACTTCTGACCTGTGAGTCCTAGAAACTAAATTCTTGTTTCCTCTGAATCCTTTGCTCATGATGATTCAATTGCACACATTGATGTCATTTGTGTCATGCACATCTTTCCGCCATTTTGAATTTTCCGTAAAACCTACTTTTTCAAACTCCTCCTAGACCGTTTGTCCGATTTTCATGTCCTTTGGTATGTAGCATCTAGAGGCACCCCAGGCAAAAAGTTATCAAAAGCTTTTTGATAGACCAATGCGTTCTCGTACAAATTGCCAACATATATGGCGGCGAGCACGCCAAAACGGACGTGAGGCCGTATCTTCGCAAAACTTTATTGTATCGACACGAAACTTGGTATATGTCATTACAGTCATGACCTGAGGGTGCCTGCAACGTTTCGTCACAGCGCCACCTAGTGGTCACGAGATTCGAAAAATGCCTATTTTCGCTGATAACTACTTCAAAGTTGAGTCTAAAATCATGAAATTGGTCTTGTTAGATTCCTTGAGGCATGCCGAGTCAAACGATACCAAACGGTTTTCGGTCGGCCATTTTGGGTGTCGGCCATTTTGAATTTTCTCATTAAGTTCAGTATTTCACAAACAGAATGGCGTATCGCTATGAAATTTGGCATGGTTCATCAGTGACATGTTCTGAGCGCACCTATAAATCTTTAGGACGGCGCCACCTAGTGGTCAGGATATGTAAATAAATTGTTTAAAATCTTTATATAATTTGATTAAATTGCCACTATGACATAAGACTTCACTCTATTGGTTCCTTGGCTCATGCTGAGTCCGACTGTACCAAATATGTCTGAGTCAAACCTACTTCCTGTCGGCCATTTTGAATTATATTGAACACCTACTTTTT
The DNA here is from genome assembly GCF_027580225.2 of Misgurnus anguillicaudatus. Classification (NCBI taxonomy): domain Eukaryota; kingdom Metazoa; phylum Chordata; class Actinopteri; order Cypriniformes; family Cobitidae; genus Misgurnus; species Misgurnus anguillicaudatus. The sequence continues at coordinate 27,774,057 of NC_073344.2, read as the reverse complement.
CGAACTCCTCCTAGAGCGCTCGTGTGATTGGCTTGATTTTTGGTATGCATCATCTAGATACACTCTAGACAAAAAGTTATCAAAAGCTTTTTGGTAGACCTATCCGTTGTCGTATAACGCATCAAAGAATGCGAGGGCGAGCACGCCAAAATGTGTTTGAGCCTGTATCTTCGCAAAACTTTTGCGTATTAATATGAGACTTGGTATATGTCATAACAGTGATGACCTGAGGGTGCATGCACCATTTCGTCACACTGCCCCCTACTGGTCACGAGATATAAAAAATGTCTATTTTTGCTTATAACTACTGCAAATTTGAATGTAAAATTATGAGACTGGTCTTGTTAGATTTCGTGAGGCATGCCGAGTCAAACGATACCAAATGGTTTTTGGTCAGCCATTTTGTGTGTCGGCCATTTTGAATTTTTCTTTAAGTTCAAGTATTTCAGAAACGCAATTGCGTATTGTTATGAAACTTGGTATGATTCATCAGCAACATGTTCTGGGAGGACTTGTAAACTTTTCGGTGCCCCCTAGTGGTCAAGAGATTTGAAGCTATATCTCTGCATCCCTTTATTGTATTTACACCAAATTTGGTGGGTGTCATCACAATCAAGACCTGAGTCACAATTTATTTTTTGGTCAGTGCCCCCTAGTGGTCAAGTCATTTAAGGCTATATCTCTGCATCTCTTTATTGTATTTACACCAAATTTGGTGGGTGTCATCACAATCAAGACCTGAGTCACAATTTATTTTTTGGTCAGTGCCCCCTAGTGGTCAAGTCATTTAAGGCTATATCTCCGTATCGCTTTATTGTATTTACACTAAATTTGGTATGTGTCATCACAGTCATGACCTGAGGCACCATCTATTCTTTCGGCACAGTGCCACCTAGTGGTCTCAAGATACGAAAAAATTGTTTTTTTTTCATAAAACTAATGCAAACTTAGATCTTAAATCATGACAGTCATCACGTATGAATCATTTTTTGCCATGTTTGGCTTGACCCCGGTATCGCTGCTTGCAGCTATATTTAGGGGTCAAGCCACGAAGTGGCGTAGACACCTATTGTTTCTGTTAGTTTTCTTATTATTATTCATCCTAGTTCTTCCGCCATTGAAGTCAATGGCAGCCCATAGAACCGTACGTAGGAAAGTTATGTAATTTGGCACACATGTAGAGGACAGTCTCAGAAGTTATTATAGCAACTTTGGTGTGTCTGACTCAAACCCTCTAGCGCCACCAACAGTCCAAAAATCCACTTATGTTCATGCTCATAACTTCTGACCTGTGAGTCCTAGAAACTAAATTCTTGTTTCATCTGAATCCTTGGTTCATGATGATTCAAATGCACACATTGATGTCATTTGTGTCATGCACATCTTTCCGCCATTTTGAATTTTCCGTAAAACCTACTTTTTCGAACTCCTCCTAGAGCGTTTGTCCGATTTGCATGTCCTTTGGTATCTAGCATCTAGAGACACCCCTGACAAAAAGTTATCAAAAGCTTTTTGATAGACCAATGCGTTCTCGTATACCGTGACAACATATACGGCGGCGAGCACGCCAAAACGGACGTGAGGCCGTATCTTCGCAACACTTTGGTGTATCGACACGAAACTTGGTATATGTCATTACAGTCATGACCTGAGGGTGCCTGCAACGTTTCGTCACAGCGCCACCTAGTGGTCACGAGATTCGAAAAATGCCTATTCTCGCTTATAACTACTTCAAACTTGAGCCTAAAATCACGAAGGTGGTCTTGTTAGATTCCTTGAGGCATGCCGAGTCAAACGATACCAAACGGTTTTCGGTCGGCCATTTTGGGTGTCGGCCATTTTGAATTTTCTCATTAAGTTCAGTATTTCACAAACAGAATGGCGTATCGCTACGAAATTTGGCATGGTTTATCAGTGACATGTTCTGAGCGCACCTATAAATCTTTAGGACAGCGCCACCTAGTGGTCAGGATATGTAAATAAATTGTTTAAAATCTTTATATCATTTGATTAAATTGCCACTATGACATAAGACTTCACTCTATTGATTCCTTGGCTCATGCTGAGTCCGATTGTACCAAATATGTCTGAGTCAAACCTACTTCCTGTCGACCATTTTGAATTATATTGAACACCTACTTTTTCGAACTCCTCCTAGAGCGCTCGTGTGATTGGCTTGATTTTTGGTATGCATCATCTAGAGACACTCCAGACAAAAAGTTATCAAAAGCTTTTCGGTAGACCTATCCGTTGTCGTATAACGCATCAAAGAATGCGAGGGCGAGCACGCCAAAATGTGTTTGAGCCTGTATCTTCGCAAAACTTTTGCGTATTAATATGAGACTTGGTATATGTCATAACAGTGATGACCTGAGGGTGCATGCAACATTTCGTCACACTGCCCCCTACTGGTCAGGAGATATAAAAAATGTCTATTTTTGCTTATAACTACTGCAAACTTGAATGTAAAATTATGAGACTGGTCTTGTTAGATTTCTTGAGGCATGCCGAGTCAAACGATACCAAATAATTTTTGGTCGGCCATTTTGTGTGTAGGCCATTTTGAATTTTTTCTTTAAGTTCAAGTATTTCAGAAACGCAATTGCGTATTGTTATGAAACTTGGTATGGTTCATCAACAACATGTTCTGAGAGGGCTTGTAAACTTTTTGGTGCCCCCTAGTGGTCAAAAAGATTTGAGGCTATATCTCTGCATCTCTTCATCGTATTTTCACCAAATTTGGTGGGTGTCATCACAATCAAGACCTGAGTCACAATTTATTGTTTGGTCAGTGCCCCCTAGTGGTCAAGTCATTTAAGGCTATATCTCCGTATTGCTTTATTGTATTTACACTAAATTTGGTATGTGTCATCACAGTCATGACCTGAGGCACCATCTATTGTTTCGGCAAAGCGCCACCTAGTGGTCTCAAGATACAAGAAAATTACTATTTTTTTCATAAAACTAATGCAAACTTAGATCTTAGATCATGACAGTCATCACGTATGAATCATTTTTTGCCATGTTTGGCTTGACCCCGGTATCGCTGCTTGCAGCTATATTTATTATTAGTTATTCTTCTTCTTCTTCTTCCGCCATTGCGGTCTATGGCAGCCCATAGAACCGTACGTAGGAAAGTTATGAAATTTGGCACACTGATAGAGGACAGTCCAATGTGTCCCCACAGCAAATTTGGAGTCTCTATGTCTAACCCGCTAGCGCCACCAACAGTCCAAAGTTGCACTTATGTTTTTGCTTATAACTTCTGATCCGTAAGCCCTAGAAACAAAATTATTGCTTTCTCTTATTCATTGGCTCAAGACGATTCGATTGGACCCTATGGCGTCTTTTTTCGACATGAAAATTTTCCGCCATTTTGAATTATTCGTAAAACCTACTTTTTCGAACTCGTCCTAGAGCTTTTGTCCAATTGCCACGAAAATTGGTATGTATCATCTTGAGACACTTAAGGCAAAAAGTTATCAAAAGAATTTCGATACACCAATCCGTTGTCGTATACCGCCTTAACGAATTTTACGTAGAGCGCAAAAAAACAGATTTTAGGCTGTATCTTCGTCAAACTTAGGCCTATTGACACGACACTTGGTACTTGAGATGCCAGTCAGGAACCGAGGGTGCATGCATAGTTTCGTTGCAGCGCCACCTAGTGGCCAGAGAAATGTTTTATACACCTATAACTTTGGCTCCGATTGACGTATTTTCATGGGACTTGCTTCTTTGGAGTTCTGAATAGTTGCCGAGTCAAACGATACCAAACATGCCAGAATTCGCCTTACGATTAACCCTGCGCAGCAAAATAGCGCTTAAAAAACACGCGTGAATATCTCCGCGAACGTTTTTCCGATCGACTCGAAAACACCATAGGAAGAAACTAACCTTACCTTCTGAACAAAAAGTTCTATTGGTGTTATATTAAAATTTTCATCAGAAATGGCCGAAAATTGCAAAAAACGAAAAATTACCTTCAAATTTTGTGTTTTTTACACATAAATGGTTGTAACTTCGTAACGAAAAGAGATTTTTTCACCAGATTTGATACGCTGATGCATGAGCACATTCTGAGGCTACACAAAAAAAATTGTATGCTTGCACCACTAGATGGCCTTATAATTGAACAAAACCTTTGATAACAAGCCAGCCCTATGGTCATACAACTGTTTCTTCACTAAACTAAAGTGTATAGACATAAAACTAACTAGATGTAAAACAATCATGACCTGATGTTGCATGCACAATTTTGTCATTGCGCGACCTACTGGTTTTGAGATAGAATATGGTATTTTTGCCTAAAACTATTGCAACAACACATCTAAAACCACGAGTCATCATGGATTATTCCTTTCATGGCTTTGACTATAATCACTGGTGTTTGCCAATTCACTCCCCAGCAACCATTGAGAATACCTTATCAACCGTTTTTGCAAAAGCTATATCTCTGCATCAGAACATCGTAGAGACACGGGGATGGTCTCGTTTGATTAATTAAACTTGTTGTAACATGATGTGACCCATGTTTTGCAACTGCAAACACCACGCACATGCCCTTCAGTGCTCTAATGTTCCATGATTGTCAATAACAGAAGGACGATTGCAGTAGTCAAGAACTTAAATTATTTTTGTTGATTACTTTTTTGTTTTTTCATCTAAAATTATTAGGTTTACCTAGGTTCTTCAATCTGCTTATCCAATCTCAATTTTACATCCTTTTGTGCCCTTTTCGGCTTGACCCCGGCATTGCTGCTTGCAGCTATATTTCTTCTTCTTGTTCTTCCGCCATTGAAGTCAATGGCAGCCCATAGAACCGTACGTAGGAAAGTTATGAAATTTGGCACACATGTAGAGGACGGTCTTAGAAGTTACTGTAGCAACATTGGTGTGTCTGACCCAAACCCTCTAGCGCCACCAACAGTCCAAAAATCCACTTATGTTCATGCTCATAACTTCTGACCCGTGAGTCCTAGAAACTTAATTCTTGTTTCCTCTGAATCCTTGGCTCATGTTGATTCAAATGCACACATTGATGTCACTTGTGTCATGCACATCTTTCCGCCATTTTGAATTTTTCGTAAAACCTACTTTTTCGAACTCCTCCTAGACCGTTTGTCCGATTTGCATGTCCTTTGGTATGTAGCATCTAGAGACACCCCAGACAAAAAGTTATCAAAAGATTTTTGATAGACCATTGCGTTCTCATATAAACTGACAACATATATGGCGGCGAGCACGCCAAAACGGACGTGAGGCTGTATCTTCGCAACACTTTGGTGTATCGACACGAAACTTGGTATATCTCATTACAGTCATGACCTGAGGGTGCCTGCAACGTTTCGTCACAGCGCCACCTAGTGGTCACGAGATTCGAAAAATGCCTATTTTTGCTTATAACTACTTTAAACTTGAGTCTAAAATCATGAAGGTGGTCTTGTTAGATTCCTTGAGGCATGCCGAGTCAAACGATACCAAACGGTTTTCGGTCGGCCATTTTGGGTGTCGGCCATTTTGAATTTTCTCATTAAGTTCAGTATTTCACAAACAGAATGGCGTATCGCTACGAAATTTGGCATGGTTCATCAGTGACATGTTCTGAGCGCACTTATAAATCTTTAGGACAGCGCCACCTAGTGGTCAGGATATGTAAATAAATTGTTTAAAATCTTTATATCATTTGATTAAATTGCCACTATGACATAAGACTTCACTCTATTGATTCCTTGGCTCATGCTGAGTCCGACTGTACCAAATATGTCTGAGTCAAACCTACTTCCTGTCGGCCATTTTGAATTATATTGAACACCTACTTTTTCGAACTCCTCCTAGAGCGCTCGAGTGATTGGCTTGATTTTTGGTACGCATCATCTAGAGACACTCCAGACAAAAAGTTATCAAAAGCTTTTCGGTAGACCTATCCGTTGTCGTATAACGCATCAAAGAATGCGAGGGCGAGCACGCCAAAATGTGTTTGAGCCTGTATCTTCGCAAAACTTTTGCGTATTAATATGAGACTTGGTATATGTCATAACAGTGATGTCCTGAGGGTGCATGCACCGTTTCGTCACACTGCCCCCTACTGGTCACGGAATATAAAAAATGTCTATTTTTGCTTATAACTACTGCAAACTTGAATGTAAAATTATGAGACTGGTCTTTTTTAGATTTCGTGAGGCATGCCGAGTCAAACGATACCAAATGGTTTTTGGTCGGCCATTTTGTGTGTCGGCCATTTTGAATTTTTCTTTAAGTTCAAGTATTTCAGAAACGCAATTGCGTATTGTTATGAAACTTGGTATGGTTCATCAGCAACATGTTCTGGGAGGACTTGTAAACTTTTCGGTGCCCCCTAGTGGTCAAGAGATTTGAAGCTATATCTCTGCATCTCTTTATCGTATTTACACCAAATTTGGTGGGTGTCATCACAATCAAGACCTGAGTCACAATTTATTTTTTGGTCAGTGCCCCCTAGTGGTCAAGTCATTTAAGGCTATATCTCTGCATCTCTTTATTGTATTTACACCAAATTTGGTGGGTGTCATCACAATCAAGACCTGAGGCACCATCTATTGTTTCGGCACGGCGCCACCTAGTGGTCTCAAGATACAAAAAAATGCTATTTTTTCATAAAACTAATGCAAACTTAGATCTTAAATCATGACAGTCATCACGTATGAATAATTTTTTGCCATGTTTGGCTTGACCCCGGTATCGCTGCTTGCAGCTATATTTAGGGGTCAAGCCCCGAAGGGGCGTAGAACCCTATTGTATTTGTTAGTTTTCTTAATTTTATTATTATTATTAGTTATTCTTCTTCCGCCATTGCCGTCTATGGCAGCCCATAGAACCGTACGTAGGAAAGTTATGAAATTTGGCACACTGATAAAGGACAGTCCAAATATTATCCACAGCAAATTTGGAGTCTCTATCTCAAACCCGCTAGCGCCACCAACAGTCCAAAGTTGAACTTATGTTTTTGCTTATAACTTCTGATCCGTAAATCCTAGAAATGAAATTCTTGTTTCCTCTGATTCCTTGGCTCAAGACGATTCGAATGGACCCTATGACGTCATTTTCCGTCATGAAAATTTTTCCACCATTTTGAATTATTCGTAAAACCTACTTTTGCGAACTCGTTCTAGAGCTTTTGGCCGATTTCCACGAAAATTGGTATGCAGCATCTAGAGACACTCATGGCAAAAAGTTATTAAAATAATTTTGATAAACCAATCCGTTGTCGTATAGCGCATCAACGAATTTTACGTAGAGCGCAAAAAAAACAGATTTTAGGCTGTATCTTCACCAAACTTAGGCCTATTGACACAAATCTTGGTACTTGAGATGCCAGTCAGGAACTGAGGGAGCATGCACAGTTTCGTTGCAGCGCCACCTAGTGGCCAGACGAATGTTTTATAGGCCTATAACTTTGGCTATGATCATCATATTTACAAGGGACTTGTTTCCTTGGAGTTTTGAATAGTTGCCGAGTCCAACGATACCAAACATGCCAGGATTCGCCTTACGGTTAACCCTGTGCGGCAAAATAGCGCTTAAAAAACACGCGCAAATATCTCCGCGACCGTAATTCTGATCGACTCGAAAACACCATAAGAAGAAACTAACCTTACCTTCTGAACAAAAAGTTCTATTGGCGTTATATTAAAATTTTCATCAGAAATGGCCGAAAATTGCAAAAAACGAAAAATTACCTTTAAATTTTGTATTTTTTACACATAAATGGTTATAACTTCGCAACGAAAAGAGATTTTTTCACCAGATTTGATACGCTGATGTACGACCACAGTTTGAGGCTACACAAAAAAATTGCTTGCTTGCACCACTAGGTGGCGTTATAATTGAACAAAAACTGTGATATCAAGCCAGCCCTATGGTCATACAACTGTTTCTTCACTAAACTAAAGTGTATAGTCATAAAACTAGCTCAATGTAACGTAATCATGACCTGAAGTTGCATGCACAATTTTGTCACAGCGCCACCTAGTGGTTTTGAGATAGAAAATTGTAATTTTTGCCTAAAACTACTGCAACAAACACATCTAAAACCACAAGTCATCATGGATTATTCATTTCATGGCTTGGATTATAATCACTGGTGGATGTCAATTTACTGTCTAGCAACCAATGAGAATACCTTATCAACTGTTTTTGCAAGAGCTATATCTCTTCATCAGAACAGCGTAGAGACATGGGGGTGGGCTCTTTCGACTCATTAACACCACAGTAACATTTTGTGAGCTGAGTATTACCACTGCAATTTCCTTCAGTGTTCTAGTTGTCAATGCTCCTCAAGACGTGAGGGAGAGATTTCACTGAATTAGAACACAGCTTTTTTGCTGATTACCGTTATATTAATTTGTCTGAAATCAGGAGGTTTTGCTAGGTTTTTTAAACTGCTCATCCGGACTCAAGTTTACCTTCTTCTGTGCCCTTTTTGGCTTGACCCCGGTATCGCTGCTTGCAGCTGTATTTATTATTAGTTATTCTTCTTCCGCCATTGCGGTCTATGGCAGCCCATAGAACCGTACGTAGGAAAGTTATGAAATTTGGCATACTGATAAAGGACACTCCAATGTGTCCACACAGCCAATTTGGAGTATCTATGTCTAACCCACTAGCGCCACCAACAGTCCAAAGTTGGACTTATGTTTTTGCTTATAACTTCTGATCTGTAAGCCCTAGAAACAAAATTCTTGCTTCTTCTGATTCCTTGGCTCAAGACGATTCGATTGGACCCTATGCCGTCATTTTCCGTCATGAAATTTTTTCGCCATTTTGAATTATTCGTAAAACCTACTTTTGCGAACTCGTCCTAGAGCTTTTCCCCGATTTCCACGAAAATTGGTATGCAGCATCTAGAGACACTCAAGGCAAAAAGTTATTAAAAGAATTTCGATAAACCAATCCGTTGTCGTATAGCGCGTCAACAAATTTTACATAGAGCGCAAAAAAACAGATTTTAGGCTGTATCTTCTCCAAACTTAGGCCTATTGACACAAATCTTGGTACTTGAGATGCCAGTCAGGAACTGAGGGAGCATGCACAGTTTCGTTGCAGCGCCACCTAGTGGCCAGACGAATGTTTTATAGGCCTATAACTTTGGCTATGATCATCATATTTACAAGGGACTTGTTTCCTTGGAGTTTTGAATAGTTGCCGAGTCCAACGATACCAAACATGCCAGGATTCGCCTTACGGTTAACCCTGTGCGGCAAAATAGTGCTTAAAAAACACGCGCGAATATCTCCGCGACCGTAATTCTGATCGACTCAAAAACACCATAGGAAGAAACTAACCTTACCTTCTGAACAAAAAGTTCTATTGGCGTTATATTAAAATTTTCATCAGAAATGACCGAAAAATGCAAAAAACGAAAAATTACCTTTTAAATTTTGTATTTTTTACACATAAATGGTTATAACTTCGCAACGAAAAGAGATTTTTTCACCAGATTTGATACGCTGATGTACGACCACAGTCTGAGGCTACACAAAAAAAATTGCTTGCTTGCACCACTAGTTGGCGTTATAATTGAACAAAACCTGTGATATCAAGCCAGCCCTATGGTCATACAACTGTTTCTTCACTAAACTAAAGTGTATAGTCATAAAACTAGCTCGATGTAACGTAATCATGACCTGAAGTTGCATGCACAATTTTGTCACAGCGCCACCTAGTGGTTTTGAGATAGAAAATTGAAAATTTTGCCTAAAACTACTGCAACAACACATCTAAAACCACAAGTCATCATGGATTATTCATTTCATGGCTTGGATTATAATCACTGGTGGATGTCAATTTACTGTCTAGCAACCAATGAGAATACCTTATCAACTGTTTTTGCAAGAGCTATATCTCTTCATCAGAACAGCGTAGAGACATGGGGGTGGGCTCTTTTGACTCATTAACACCACAGTAACATTTTGTGAGCTAAGTATTACCACTGTAAGCACCACTCACATTTCCTTCAGTGTTCTAGTTGTCAATGCTCCTCAAGACGTGAGGGAGAGATTTCACTGAATAAGAACACAGCTTTTTTGCTGATTACTGTTATATTAATTTGTCTGAAATCAGGAGGTTTTGCTAGGTTTTTTAAACTGCTCATCCGGACTCAAGTTTACCTTCTTCTGTGCCCTTTTTGGCTTGACCCCGGCATTGCTGCTTGCAGCTATATTTATTATTCAGTTTCTTGTTCTTCCGCCATTGAAGTCAATGGCAGCCCATAGAACCGTACGTTGGAAAGTTATGAAATTTGGCACACATGTAGAGGACAGTCTCAGAAGTTACTATAGCAACTTTGGTGTGTCTGACTCAAACCCTCTAGCGCCACCAACAGTCCAAAAATCCACTTATGTTCATGCTCATAACTTCTGACCCATCGGTCCTAGAAACTAAATTCTTGTTTCCTCTGAATCCTTGGCTCATGATGATTCAAATGCACACATTGATGTCATTTGTGTCATGCACATCTTTCCGCCATTTTGAATTTTCCGTAAAACCTACTTTTTCGAACTCCTCCTAGAGCGTTTGTCCGATTTGCATGTCCTTTGGTATCTAGCATCTAGAGACACCCCTGACAAAAAGTTATCAAAAGCTTTTTGATAGATCAATGCGTTCTCGTATACCGTGACAACATATACGGCGGCGAGCACGCCAAAACGGACGTGAGGCCGTATCTTCGCAACACTTTGGTGTATCGACACGAAAATTGGTATATGTCATTACAGTCATGACCAGAGGGTGCCTGCAACATTTCGTCACAGCGCCACCTAGTGGTCACGAGATTCAAAAAATGCCTATTTTTGCTTATAACTACTTCAAACTTGAGTCTAAAATCATGAAGTTGGTCTTGTTAGATTCCTTGAGGCATGCCGAGTCAAACGATACCAAACGGTTTTCGGTCGGCCATTTTGGGTGTCGGCCATTTTGAATTTTCTCATTAAGTTCAATATTTCACAAACAGAATGGCGTATCGCTACGAAATTTGGCATGGTTCATCAGTGACATGTTCTGAGCGCACTTATAAATCTTTAGGACGGCGCCACCTAGTGGTCAGGATATGTAAAAACAATTTTTTAAATCTTTATATCATTTGATTAAATTGCCACTATGACATAAGACTTCACTCTATTGATTCCTTGGCACATGCTGAGTCCGACTGTACCAAATATGTCTGAGTCAAACCTACTTCCTGTCGGCCATTTTGAATTATATTGAACACCTACTTTTTCGAACTCCTCTTAGAGTGCGCGTTTGATTGGCTTGATTTTTGGTAGGCATCATCTAGAGACACTCCAGACAAAAAGTTATCAAAAGATTTTCGGTAGACCTATCCGTTGTCGTATAACGCATCAAAGAATGCGAGGGCGAGCACGCCAAAATGTGTTTGAGCCTGTATCTCCGCAAAACTTTTGCGTATTGATATGAGACTTGGTATATGTCATAACAGTGATGATGTAAGGGTGCATGCACCGTTTCGTCACAGCGCCCCCTAGTGGTCACGAGATATGAAAATTGACTATTTTTGCTTATAACTACTGCAAGCATGTGTGTAAAATTATGAGAGTGGTTTTGTTATATTTCCTGAAGCATGTCGAGTCAAATGATACCAAATGGTTTTCGGTCGGCCATTTTGGGTGTCGGCCATTTTGATTTTTTCTTTAAGTTAAGTGTTTCATAAACGCAACTACGTATTGTTATGAAACTTGGTATGGTTCATCAGCAACATGTTCTGAAAGCACTTGTAAACTTTTTGGTGCCCCCTAGTGGTCAAAACGATTTGAGGCTATATCTCTGCATCTCTTTGTCGTATTTACACCAAATTTGGTGGGTGTCATCACAATCAAGACCTGAGTCACAATCTATTGTTTTGGTCAGTGCCCCCTAGTGGTCAAGTCCTTTAAGGCTATATCTCTGTATAGCTTTATCGTATTTACACTAAATTTGGTATGTGTCATCACAGTCATGACCTGAGGCACCATCTATTGTTTCAGCACAGTGCCACCTAGTGGTCTCAAGATACAAAAAAATTGCTATTTTTTTCCTAAAACTAATGCAAACTTAGATCTTAAATCATGACAGTCATCACGTATGAATCATTTTTTGCCATGTTTGGCTTGACCCCGGTATCGCTGCTTGCAGCTATATTTATTATTATTTTTATTATAAATGCCGCTTATTGATATTTAGAAGAATAATTATTTATCATTATTATTATTATTATTATTATTATTTACTGTTGCCTACATCTAAATTCTATGTTTGCCTAATGGTTCAGTTAAGTTTTAAATAATATTTTAAAATGATGGAGTAACTTTTGTTGTGTGTTGTCTGTATTTACATAAAGTTGTTTTTAGCTGTATCTTAGATCCAGTTTGATACGGAGCTCCAGATATAATTCAAATTAACAATTTGTTTCCACGACATCCACATGTTTTACTAAGCTAAATCATAATTTGAAATAATATTAATTGTAATAGTAATTACGAAATATTATAATAATTAATTCCAAGGAACAAACTGTTGAATATTGGGAACAAATTCTAAATTTATGGCCATACTTTAGACTAAATAAGAAAAAGAAGTGTCCATAATGTAGCATAAAAGATACTTCGTGGCCATAATTTTGTCCGCATGTCATCATGATCGGATGTACGGCTCCATTCAACACAAGCATTTTACCTTACCTATTCATGTGTAGCTATTTATTTATCATCGAATGGTATGTAACTAGCTTACCTTTTGATGCATTATTACCATGTTTTCGTAGCACATCCTTGTGCTTTCTTGCAATGTGCCGCTTCAGATTCCAGGAAGAATATTTGCTAACTTTTACAGTCTCTCCGCACTTCCTTTCAATGTTTTCTTCCTGTCCAATCTTAACTTTGATTTTTACTTTACATTTATGTATAAGGCTTGAATTCCACAACTTATTGCTAGACGTTTTTACAGATTCTCGAACTAGCTAATTATCAAAGGGCGTTCTGGGTTCAACGAGCGGTGCTGAGCGAGCGGAATTTTCGAAAAGGCGCTTTGATGGTAATATTACCGCACCGCTCAACGCTAAGCTCCGTTCACATGCTAGCTCTGAAACGTCAAGCGCACAGGCTCTCAACTGAAGGAATACATATGCATACAAATCAAATGCTTTGGTAAAGTCTCACAAATTAAACATTGAACATTGTTGCATAAAAATAAACACTGAAGTTTATAATTACTATGTTTTAGTTTTTTTTACAGTGGGTCATAATATATATCATATATTTTAGTTTGTCAGTGCGGTTTGTGGTGTTAGGAAGTGTTTGCGCATTCCTGCACTAACTCAAAATGTGCGTACACCACCTCCTGAGCTGGCGTAGGATTTGAGCGTGCCGTACGCCAACGTCCATATTGATAAATCTCAAAGTCACTGTGGTTTTGGGTGTACGCCAGGTGTACGCTGGAAATTTGGTGTACGCACTTTTGATAAATAAGGGCAAGTGTACCCATAGCTTAAACACATTGTCAACGTTGCACTTTGTTTGGAATTCTGTAACATACTTATTGCGAAACACTATACACGTTTTCGTACATTAGACACTTTGTTCAAAAATGTGATGTTACAGTACTGTGTATAGTTTAAAGTACTGTATGTGAAAAAGAACCTAACCAATGACGTTTCAACAACCATAACCATTTCACACTTTTATACCTGCCCTTTACTAATCTAAATTGAGGAATAGTTTTTATCGTGGCAGTGGAAAGTATATGATTAGGAACCACACGCCCGCATGACTCTTCTGCAAGCAACGGAAGAGGCATACAGAGATACTGAGGTGAGATCAGAAAAATAGATTGGTGGATTCAGCACACAAGGTGATATTTTCCCCGAAGCCTAGCCCACGAGGACATCGCCTCTGATGTTGACGAGGTCTTGTTGCCAGATTCGAACTGAAGGCAGGATCCAAACCCCCCCACACACAAAACATTTATGTTTTTCCCCAATACAATTTAATCCTGTAGTTGTTTTGTTTTTACTTTTATTTAGTTGCTAAATTTGATGATTTGATTCTATTTTTCAGTGAGAATGCTTGTTTTTTGTAAAAACTGTTGTTTTATTACTTCAGAAATTCTACTTTTGAGTTTTACAGAAGACTACTGAGAAAATGACTATAAAAATAGAGAAACCAAGACTGCAGTGTTTAAATAAAGCCCATCAGTGTGTTGCTGGTGATATGAAAAAGTAATTAAAATGTTGCTTGTGTGTATTGTTTTGTTGCAAGAATTTTTATTTTTATAAAGGAGTGTTAAGTTTGAGTCTTAATTTCCACATATGGTCGGGTTGCAATTTTGGCTTTTCCCATGATCTTGAGAATAATATGTCATACAGAACCGTTTGCCACTGTACGTTAGTATTAACGACGGCAGTGGGGCCTCTGGCCTTAGTCAAACGATTCTCTGTTTTAAAGATCATATGGGGGGCCTCATACATAGACTCGCCCTGGGCCCACAAATTTTCTAAAATCATCAACTTTATGTAATACGCTTAACCAGCAATAGTTAGCCTGTCCGGAACCAAGCTGACTAAAACCACATCACTGTATGACACTTGCTTTTCATGTGAACGGCCCCTATGCTAATAAGATTTTGTTTCTCTCTCCCTGTCTCGTCCTCGATCCCGAGGACAATGAGACAAACAGATCCAGTTCCGGTAAATGTGAAAGTCGGCACACCTCTGATCTACTGGCTGTTCTTCAACGTGATGTCCAGCCGATGCTTGACCAATGACCACCGGCAGAACCCGCTTAATCTCCTTATCCGTTTCAATGTATATATATATATCCCAATGTTTTTTTCCTCCTTTTTACTTCCCCGGCTAAAAATCCGGGTTTTTTTTCTCCTAGGGGGTTTTTCAACCCGGGGAGGCAGCCTTCTTGGGCTTAACTTCTATACGTTACATTAGTAATACGGTCGCTTATAATGTTGATTTAAAGCCGCAGCAAATTTAGCTGCTTGTGCTATCGTGTATTATGTTGTGCTATCTGTCGATTTTCTGTGCTTTTCACTGCATCTATTATGTAAAGCTGCTTTGATACAATTACCAAATTGTGAAAAGCGCTATATAAATAAAATTGAATTGAATTGAATTAAGTTTTGACTGGAATGTTTCATTTTGGCATAGATGTGAGTTGTTAATCTCCATGTGCTATGTCTGTGTGGCTTGTGTGTAGAGTTTAGACATAATGAGCCAAATTCTGCAAAAAGTGAGTAAGCAATAGACAAAAACTGTAAGTCAAAATGGTGTTGTTCATCATCATAACCCTAGGCCCATATAACACTGCACACATTATTACATTTCTGGACACCTTACATGACATGCTCACTAATGTTCAGAGACCAGAGCAGATAAGATATGTCATCATATGGGACAGTGTTAGTTTCCATAGGGCTGCTTTGGTCCACAACTGGTTTACAGATCACCCTTCGAAGTACTCAACCTCCCCCTACAGCATACTCTCCATTCTTGGAGACTTGGACTAGGACATTGCATGTCATGTAGATGAAGTTTTGTGGCCGGACCCAGAGAGACGTCACGATGTAGACTGACTTTTTTTCTCAGTGAAATGTGTGTAAATAAACACCAGTACATGAAGTTTGGATCCCTGTATGCTTACAGAACTATTACAAAATTATAACCTCAAACTGACACAGATTACCTTGTGCACAGAGAAAGAAAAAGCCAATTGTGTTTTTATTCATACCATCAGTGTGTAGTTGACGTATTGTTTGCTTATTAATGTAATGGCTTGTGTTAATGGTTTGATACGAAAATACCTTTATTACAAAGGTTTCAAGAGTTAAGCAAGGTTTCTTAGCTTTTGCAAGAGAACTAAAATGTTTTGCTGATTTGGTGAAGGGTTTTCATACTTGTGTGTAAAGTTTTGCAAAAATAGTCAATAGTTACAAAAAATGTGCTTAAGCCAACAGAAAAAATCTTTTCCGCTCAGTGAAAAAAACAAACTTGCATCATGGAGAGTGTCGAGGGCAGACCTGACACTGCTGCGTGCACGCCTAGAGAAGAAGATAGAGATGGTGAAAAAAAAACTTGCTGCCGGTGAGGAGACTTGCTACAGGAGTGGAAAAATCAGAGGTCTGGAAAAGTGTTTTGAGTGGTGCTGGATTCTGATGGAAATTGTACACAGTTAGATCCGTATCAGTTCGCTTATAAACACCGCAGAGGCATTGATGATGCAATCAACAGTTTAGTGCACCTAGTGGCTAAACATCACTCCACCAACGGCACCAGCAATCACCAGCACCCGTTTACCACTGTAGTCCTTCGATCACCGTTACCATCATGTGGATATTAGTGTTTGTTACTGTTTACCTGTGTCATTTCCAGTGTTTAAATAAACCTGCGTTTACATTTCCTGCGACTGCTTCCTGTGTGATATGTATCGTTACACTAGCAACCAAATAAACAAGGACTTTTCTCTCTGCATCAAAACAGTGTAGAGACACGGGGTTGGACTGTTTTACCCGTAGCTCAGAGTATAATCACAAATGGATGCAAATGTTCTCCCTAGCAACCAAATACAGTACCCTAGCAATCAGAACATCGTAGAGACATGGGGGTTGGACCATTTTGTCAGGATCCTGCCAGATCCTTCTTTGTATTTAGATATAGTTCAGCATGGCAGGGTTCTGACAGTACAATGTTTCATGTGGGAGATGCGTGGTTTTAGTATTGATTTATTCTGACAACGCATTTCTTGGGTCTCGTCACTTTTCCCCGATCCCTTACTTGTAATGATTTCCAGGTGTATGTAATTTATTTTGTCCCTATTTAAGAGTCCTTGTGTGTGTGTTTCGGTACGGGTTTGTCTGCATTACTTTTTTGTCTTACCAGTTATTGTTTCCAGTTGTTCCTGTTCCAGTTAAGTTTAGTGTATTCAAGTTTTAGTTTAGTGTTTTGTTTTAATGTTTAGTGTAGTCCTGTGTAGTTTAGTGTTTGCCAGATCCAGTTCCACATCTGCCCCATGATCCAGTTCCACGTCTGCCCCATGACCCAGTTCCACGTCTGCCCCATGACCCAGTTCCACGTCTGCCCATGACCCAGTTCCAAGCCTGCCCTATGACCCTGGACCATCCTGGCCACAAGACCTCCTCTGTCCTCTGGACTGCCCCGCCTCAGCCAAGAGGTCCTGGCCCACCCACTCACCCACCATTAGACTTTATATTTAATGACTGTTGGGCTCCAGGAGTCGCCCTTGGGGGGGGGGGGGGTTCTGTAAGGTTTATGTCTTGTCTTTGGATGTGTTTTGTGTTTTTGTACTGTTATTATGACACCCTGTTCTGTTCCGGCTTTTATTTTTTATTTTGAAATACCATCATGCCATGTTTCACTTCCCACTTCCTGTCTGTATAGTATAAAGCCACTTCTTGTTGTTCATTTCACTGCTGATTATTACTTTGTAAGTCCAGCCTGTTTACTTAGCCTTACTCTGCCTGTTTTACCTGTTTATCTGTATCTTGTTTTTGTATTCTGCCTGTTTTTGACCCGTGCCTGTTATTTGGATATTGTGATTCTTCTCTGCCTGCCCTGACCATTTGCCTGTCTCTGGATTACGTTTGCGGATTGCCCTTATTGGATATGTTTGCTGGCCCTTTTTGGGATTTACTCATTAAACCTCTTTTGCACATGGATTCTACTCTCCTTCGCTTATTTCAAGCACCCACGTTACAATAATGGAGACATTACAGTTTCTTCAACACTGAGGGCACATTTAAAAAACTGTTTGCAAAGTCAGTAAAACAAAAGTCTACGTGGACCAAATCTTGAAGGATTTTTTTATTGTTTCACACAAAATGCATTCAATGTCCACATCTTCCAAAATTCGTAAACACTTCTGTCATTTACACTTAAAGGCGGAGTGCACGATTTATGAAAAAAAAAAGTTTTGGAAGAGGAAGTAGTGCCGACTACCAAAACACACTTGTAACCAATCAGCAGTAAAGCACGTGTCTACTAAACGACATCGTTGCTTGGGTTGCGTATGTGTGGGGCAGGTCTATCAAAAGAAGGTCCAGATTCTATTGCTGTGTTTGTTTAGGTGATTTCAAACATAAACATTGGCTTTCAGAGATCATGCACCTTGCCTTTAACCACGTGTACATTTCTCAAATTCCCCTCTCCTCTCCCCATTTACTTAATTTGTATCCATTATGCATCATTTTTCAACATTTACATTAACTGTGAACTGGACTTTGCATTGCCGCAGCACACAAATACACATCTTTCTGGTTACTACTGTATCCTATACACTGCATTTCTAATCACTTGTGGTATTGTCCTGTGTACATACATGTGCTATGGCTGATAATGTCTGCAATTATTATATCACTGTTGTTGATGTCTGTACCATTCCTAGGTCAAGGTCAAACTTTATTAAGATCCCTTTATGGGCAGTTTGATTTCAGCACAGGTAAACCGACAACAAACTGACACATACAGTACTTCATAGTACTAAAAGCAAATAGCAGTACATATTACAAATTACAAAAATACAAAGAAAAAATATAGGAACCTTAATAAATACCTTTGAGACTTATTTAATAGTCTGATTGCACTCTCAACGAAAGAGTATTTATATAAATTATTTTTAATCTTTGGTAATCCACAGGGCAACCTGAGGGCAACATAAAGAACTCTGGATATAAGAAATGTTCACTGTCTAAAATCACAGAATGGGCTCGATTCAAACATTTCTGTTAAACAGAACTGTCAAGCTTCTTTGCTCTTTACCTATAATATTCCCACTGGTTTTGACTCATTTATTTAGTGCATTTTTTGTTTCACACTGGGGCGTCGGGGGTAAAACCAGAACTCATTACCAGGGCCCCAAGGGGAGAGGGGGCCCCTGAAAAGTTTGAAATAAATTTTATTTTACCGTGATATTTTCATTTCCTAATAAAATTTCATAATGAATGTCAGATGAAATGTTAAGTTAGTGTATTGGCTAAATAAACTATCTAAAGTCTCACGGTCACATCCCTTGCTAATGCACCAAATGGTTTAGTCCATCTGCACGCGCATTTTGTTTATGTTAGTTGAGAGTCTGGTGGAGCGCAAACTTCTGCAGTGCTGAAATGTCTTTCTTAAAGAAAGCTAAATCAGGCCAAAAAAAAAGGAAAGACAGGAGAGGGGGGAAAAAACGAAGGGAAACAATAATGTGGAGTTTGGCTGATTATGCAAAATGGAAAAATTGGACTGCCTATGCTATGCCCCTTTCGCACTAAGATGTCCAAACCAGCAGCTAATGAAAAGGGACAACACTGGCTCTATATAGGACTTGTAAAACAATTCCATCAGTGTCTTGTCTATGTTAGTTTTCTAAGACAGTAAAGGCACTGCTGTCTCTGTGTTCAAATCAAATAATTGTGCCCCAGATATTTATACCTATTCACACATTTCACCTTATTTTTCTAACAAATATATTCTATAGAATTTTTATCCATATGGCACTTATGAAATTGCACTGGCAATTGATGCTCTAATAATGTAATTTAATTGTACTAAAGCAATGACAATAAATTATTATTATTATTATTATTATTATTATTATTATTATTAAGTGACCACAGCCTGTGGATAAGGCACCAAAACCTATGTATCTATCTATCCCTTTACATGACTGATAATAGCATTTAGTTCTTGAATAAAATCCTGCTTCTGTTCTTTTGAATCAGCACAACAACACTGTGAGCTGTGTTATTAATAAAACCAAAAAGGAGATTATGTTTTAAAATAACTCTCTGTCATTAACCCTTTTCAGTCTAAACTGAGACCGAAACTGAGAATAAATATAATAAATCACTGCAGAAAAATGACTTTATTATGTAGTATTTTTGTCATGCTTTCAGTAAAAATATCTAAAAATTCTTAAATCAAGATGCATTTTTTTTATGAACATAATGACCTAAGAAAATAAGTGTAGTTTTATAACATTAAATAAGTCTAGATAAAGACTTGTTAATGTTTAGTGTCCATTGAACAAATTATTGCCAGTAAATAACATCAATTTAAATCTACAGTAACTTACTGGCAAACAGCTGCATGTAATACTGCAGAGATTTTTACAGTGATATCACCATGAAATGAAATATAAATCACCAATGAGATCCCTTTAATATCTTCTGACAACAATAAGATTGGAGCTCATATTGAGATTTTCTGTCTTCTTCTTCTCAAGTTTCATAAGAGATCTCAACAATGTTTCAAATTATACTCACATACTCAAAGTCTGTAATTAAACTTCATTAGATTCAACTTTTCGTATATAATTTTTCTCAAATGAAATGGTTCACAGAAGGACTTTCTGTATGTGGAGAGCAAAGGTTTCTCTTACTGGGTCCTCAGGAGAGACATCTGGGACAAGTTTGAAGACAAAACTGAGAACCCCTGAGCTTTTTCCCTTTGGTTTATCTGCTGATTTTACAATACTGCTTCATTTTTAAGTTCATTTGAACACAAGAGGGCGCTGTTTCACAGGCCAATCGCTTTTGTTTGCAGTAAGTCAACACTGATACTTTCTGCATTTCTCCATCTCATCTCAAGTGTCTCCAGCTTTAAAAAAATCTTAATTGGGCTTTTTTGCTCTTTTGCAGTCTGCTCTTTTGCCGGACACACACACACACACACACACACACACACACATGCGCGCACACACACATACACACATACACATTGAGTCTTTCTCATTTTTTGACAAATGTGATGTTTGGGTGTGCATGTTAATGGGCACACAGGCATCAAAGAGCATACATTAATATTTACAGGCGCTGTGATTTCTTCTTGTGTTTGGTCTCCTGGGGCGGCTGGCACATTCTTGAACTGAACAATCTCCTGCTTTCTCCATGCTTTCAATACATTTTGATATTCTGCTCTCTTTCTTTCTTTCTTTCTCTCGCTGTAATGTACAGAGTTCAGTTTAAGGGCCGAAGTGAAGAAGATGCCATCAAAGAGAATTATAATTGAGTCGAGTCTTTTGTTTCACTCCAACCCTGATTCTCTTCAGACCTCTTTGACTCTACCAGGCGCTTCAAAGTGTAAAATACTTTAACCTGCTGCATTTACAATCGTTTTATTCACCGCAGGTGCAAATTACAGTAACACACACACTTACAACAGTTTACTGTAAATCAGAGCAGCGTTCTGGACGTCTTGTATTCTTGTTCAAGCACTAAATGATTCACAATAAAAATCTTTGTTATCTGGGCGGTAAGGTCTTCTGTGGGTGGATGAAAACAGCTTTTTATTAACATCCTTCTCTTAATAACATTTTTGGTATGATGTCATATGATTTGTTTCACAAAGGTCTCACGTAACGCATACAGTAATATTTTTAAGGTACTGTATGTGGCATTATATTTGTTATTTTATGGTTTATTATACGGTGCATTAATGGATAAAGTAATGTATATAGTAATCAACCTTATGGCACAAAGATTTGTTTGGTTACTTGTGTAAACAGTATTAAAGCAGGAAAATAAAGTGAGTGAGTGAGTGAGAGAGAGAGAGAGAGAGAGAGAGAGAGAGAGAGAGAGAGAGAAAGAGAAAGACAATGCAGTGTGTTTACTGTACTCACATACATGCGGGAGACGACCACACCATTAAACATTTCTTATATTCTCGTCTTCATTTCTTCATGTCATTTCATTCTGTCTAAGCTTTTTTTAATTAATTTTTTAAAGACTTTTACATTTTCTGAACAATTTTAGGTAAATAACAAAACTTTTTTTTATATGCCAAAATAAAATATATATTTCAATAATATTTTTTTATGAACATAAAGGAAATAACAAGCATTTGAGATACTGTTATTGTCATCTTTTATGATCATTTATCTATTTTCTAATATTTGTTTATGTAATTTGTTTATTGATAAAAAGTTTACCTAATCGATATGGTAAATACGGTAAGTTAACTTGTCACTTGTTGAGCAAGTGAGAAAGGACAACGCGAGAGGTTAATAAAATCTGATATGAATGAATAGTGCTGGGTTTATTAACTCTGTTGTTTATAACGTAACACACAGATGATGTTTCTGACCGATCTGAACAGATCAACACCGTCTACTAATCCACAACAAATTACCAGAAAAACTGATTACATATTCTTATCATTTAGTGTGGAAAAAAGTCAATAAATAGAGTGAATAATTTTTGGAGCCTTAAGAAATGTCTCCATGGCCCTGCTGTAATCATAATGCAGAGATTATTTTAAATGTTATCTGTAATTTCATGGTTTAATTCAGCCTGCTGTTTGGCTGCTCACATACAAGAGCCACAGACTCTCAAAAGAGTGAAGAGAAATCACAAATAACACCAGCATATCCCAGCATTCTCAGTGGCGCGTGGAAAAGTCAGAATACAGAGGGAATGATCGGATCTGAGATGCATGCACGCACACATGCACACACACATGCACACACACATGGACACATGCATGCACACACACACGCACACACACATGGACACATGCATGCACACACACACACACACACACACACACATGGACACATGCACACATGCATACACACACACACACACACACACACACACATGCATGCACACTTTAAAATCAATTTATCCCAATTATTCTTCTTTGTTATTATTTGTTTTAATCTGCCAAAAGTCACATGAAACAATCAAACATTCCTTGACATTAATGTGGAGGTTTGCAAAGGAAAAAAGTTATTCTTCACCTCTAAAGCAGCTCAACATGAGCTCCGACTCGACTCATGAACTGATAAAAATGGTGACCAACCAAAGAACACAAATTGTTAATTGTTCCAAGGACAACAAATATGTCATTGAAATCAAATGTAAAAAGTATGATTTTTCCACAGACTGCATTAGTCCAACAATATGCGGGTCATTTTACAGAAACGTCTACTTTTGGTATGTCAAGATGTCTTAAAATATATTTCTTTTTCTAACATCTAAACCAGTGCTTCTCAAATAGTGGGGCGGGACCCCCAGGGGGGGCTCGAAGCGACACCGGGGGGGGCGCGCGAGACCCCAGGGAAAATACTTTTTCAGG
This sequence comes from Misgurnus anguillicaudatus, assembly GCF_027580225.2. NCBI lineage: Eukaryota > Metazoa > Chordata > Actinopteri > Cypriniformes > Cobitidae > Misgurnus > Misgurnus anguillicaudatus. The sequence goes on along the minus strand of NC_073344.2, from coordinate 27,750,947 downwards.
AAGTGATTTTTAAAGACATTACACCCCAATCACGCTGATAAGCCGCTTGTGTTTTTTATTATTATTTATTGATTACATTAAATTTTTCAGTATCAAATGGTCAAAAAATATTATACTTTAAATAAGGATTGATTTTTTTATTTCAGGCAAATTGATGCATTTTAAGTCTTTTCTGTTACAGACAAAAAAACAATGTTAATAAAGTTATTCTTAGTTGTAAGTTGATCGATATTTCATTTATTTGTGTTTTCTTTTTGTTTTTTCTCAATGTTAATAAGGATACAATTTTTTGAAGATGTGTAATTTTATAGAAAAATTATACTATTTTCAGTCACGGCGGAGAGTTGGGGGGGGCGCGAAATGTTTACCTGTTCCTGGGGGGGGCGTGACAGAAAATAATTGAGAAGCACTGATCTAAACTTATACCACATTATTAGATTACTCTTTAAATGACAGCTTAATGATTTTTAATTTTTTGTGTGCATGTACTTTAAAGCTTATTTCTTAAGTGTAGCAGAATTCAATGAATTTAATATTATCATCATGTCATATGTGTAAGATTTTATTTAATGTGAAAGGAAAAAAAAAACACAGTAACACCAGTGACACACAAAAAAAAAGATCTTCATTGCTGTTACCCATAAGGAAGGTAACACCAGTGACAGTAACACCAGTGACAATTTTCATGAAAACTGCATTTTAAAACATTACTGCTACAAAGTATCAAAGCACATGTTGTCAATCATTATATACTCACTAAATTAGTAGTTTAATCCATTTGTATTCTAGTTTTTTGCAATTCCCAAACAATAAAGTAGGTCATACCAGTGACTTTAAGTAAAAGCTTCATATGAAATCATGAGATAAATGAGAAGATTTCTGATAACTGAAAAGAGACAGTGGACTTATATGGGCGTCTCTTCATAGATATTCAGGAAATTGAATGAAGGAAGTCAAGTGATGTCATCAGTGTGATTTTCATTTAAATATAAGAGCTTTTTTGTTAAACGGTAACACCAGTGACACAACTCCAGGGGCCTCATTTATCAAGCGTGCGTACGCACAGAAGTGTGCGTAAAGTGTGCGTAGGAACAGTTTTACGCAAAGTGTGGAATTTATCAAATTGCACTTATACTTAGAAATGTGTGTAAATATACGCACACCTCGGAGTATGCGTACGCAGAGCATCTAGTGGTAGAATAGCGATACTACACAGCACCCTGTTCCAGTGAGTATAAAGAAGTGTCTATTTATTATCCACAAGCAGGTGTTAAAAATGATTAATGTCAGTATGGTAACAGCAAATAATTATAATGATTTATTTGTGATATGTATCTGTAACTGTGAAAGCTCTACATGTGATTTGTATAAATGAAGTCTCCGTCAAATGCTTGACACAGTGCAATGGCTTATCTTGCGTTATTGGAAGACTTGGCAAATAATCCATTCCGCCGGTAGCGCGTTTTCAAAGATCGCGCCAATGATGGTGGTTATATATGCTGCTGTCCAAGGTGGAAAGTTGTCTGTCCTCCTCCAGTTGCACTCGTTTCACGTCGGTGTGCTGTGACGCGTTTTTTTTTTTTTTTTGCTGATAATTTAATGTCAAACGACTTTTTTATTTCTAAAAGTGTTCTCATACCCAACGGAATTAAACTCACTGGTAACATGTTCCCATGCAGATTTGTTTTCTTTTGTTAGTCATTCCTCCCGCACTAAGGAAACCAAACAGGATGTGTTATTAGGATGTAACCTCATCCAGCAGTAATTTCTGTGTCTGTAAAATTCATCTTTTACGCTCTCTTTGTCATTATTGCGACGAGGGAAAAAGCACAACCACGTGACTTATAACGGGAGGTGTTGTCACCATATATGGTTCATTGGAGGCGTTTCGAAATGCAAATTACCATGAACGTGGACGAGCATGGTGCTTAAGAACAAGTGGGATTTATCATCAAGGATTACTTACTGATGTGCCTACGAACCACGTGCGCACGTTTGATAAATCCCGATTTTTTTGTACTTAGGCACATTCTAAATTTCATTCGTAGGTACAAATATAGAACATTTTCTATGCAATGTTGATAAATGAGGCCCCAGGGGACCACTACTTTCATTATATATTTTATAATATTTATTAAGCATTTTATTTTTCTAATGTTATTTACATCATTTATTTGATAGTTATGGACACATTATTTTATTTTAAATGGAAGAAAATACTGTTTCTGATCTCAAAATAAAGCATTTTTGCTCTGTACATGACTGTGGGGACGAGCATTTCTGGAATTATATTTAATTAATACAAATCAAATATTGCTACATTGATGGCTCAAGAAGGTGTAATTGTTCAAATAACATATTGTTTAATTTTAAAATATACATTTTTTTTAACCCTAAAGTGTTTTTGAAATGTAATATTTCTGTAAAGGCTAGGTGGAAAGTTGTCTGTCCTCCTCCAGTTGCACTCGTTTCACGTCGGTGTGCTGTGACGCGTTTTTTTTTCTGATAATTTAATGTCAAACGACTTTTTTATCTCAAAAAGTGTTCTCATACCCAACGGAATTAAACTCACTGGTAACATGTTCTCATGCAGATTTGTTTTCTTTTGTTAGTCATTCCTCCCATACTAAGTGAACCAAACAGGATGTGTTATTAGGATTTAACCTCATCCACCAGTAACTCAATTTCTGCGTCTGTAAAGTTTCTCTTTTATGCTCTCTTTGCCATTATTGCGATGAGGGAAAAAGCACAACCACGTGACTTATAACGGGAGGTGTTGTCACCATATATGGTTCATTGGAGGCGTTTCGAAATGCAAATGAACATGAACGTGCACGAGCATGGTGCTTAAGAACAAGTGGGATTTATCATCAAGGATTACTTACTGATGTGCGTACGAACCACGTGCGCACGTTTGATAAATCACGATTTTTTTGTACTTAGGCACATTCTAAATTTCATTCGTAGGTACAAATATAGAACATTTTCTACGCAATGTTGATAAATGAGGCCCCAGAAATGGGGATGTGTGCTCTTATACCTTTCAAAAATCACACCTTCTTGTTTTTCTATCCAAACTATTTTATAGGGTTTGTTACATTTTATTTTCATTTAGCATTTAGTTTTTTAGATGCTATCAGAAGGGATTTTTGTTAGTGACGCATCAGTCCTGTAATGTTTGTGTGTGTGTCGTTTGAAGTCAAGTTTTGTGAAGTCTCACAATCTGTATCTGCAGCTGAGACCGCAGCTCACACCCCAAATGCTGTAAGTGCCCCCATTGCCCAAAAGCCTGGAATGACGCTTCACCATCTTTCTCTTCCAGCAGGGGCCGACGGGGGACACTTGGTATCCAGACGTAATCTTTTTTTTTTGCTGGCCGCGTTTGTGTTTTGGTCTCAGGCGAGTCTGAAGAAATAATAGATGTAAAAGAATGAAGAGCTTACAGTACAGCTCGTAATCCAGCGCGCGGTCCGGGCCAAACCTCTACGACATCCAGCCACACGTGACCCAAACCATTCCAGCATTTCTGTACTAATCACAAACACGAAACCGTATTTATCACGTCACAGTGAGACCAAACCCTAAATCTGTTTATTAGATTAGGGTCGGCTTTCATCTGTCTGGAGTTTTATTTCAAATTGAATATTTGGGATGAAACAGTCGCTCTGTCATCATTGAATGATGTTTCTAAATGTGTACTGACCATTTCAAATCCAGTTTAGGAGATTACTAAGCCATGTCTTCATTTTTTCAAGGGCAAATCGTTAAAACAAAACTTCTAAACATATGCTACTGAAACTTTAACACAGTAATTTCAACATTACATTGTTATTTAAGCACAAGGCAATGATTTGTGCCCGTGACCCCTAAGCTGTGACTTCATTTACAATATAATTAAGAAAAAGAGGACTCAAATATGACCCTGGACCACAAAATCACGATAAGGGTTGATTTTTGTTAATGAGATTTATATATCATTTAAAAGTTGAATAAATAAGCTTTATATTGATGTATGGTTTGTTAGAATAGGACAATATTGGGCGAGATAAAACTATTTGAAAATCTAGTGTGTGAGGTTTAAAAAAATATTAACTATATATATATATATATATATATATATATATATATATATATATATATATATATATATATATATATATATATATATATATATATATAAACTTTAAAGTTGTCCAAATAAAGCAACACATATTACTAATGATAAATAGATTTTATGTATACAATATTCACAGACATGATCTTTACTTAATATCCTAAAAATTTTGGCATTAAAAAATTGATAATTTTGACCCATAAAATGTATTGTTGGCAATTGCTACAAATATGCCCACGCTACTTAAGACTGGCTTTGTGGTCAAGTAGTTCCTTCAAATAAACTCATTAAATTAATACAAAATTGTATTAATATTTGCTGATATGAATATGTTTGTGTGGCTGTTAAATGCATTGTATCAAATCACAAAAATAATATTAAATTGCACAATTTGCTACATTTAGATGTCCAAAATCATTTTAAAAACGAAACCTAATAAAACCCAACAGTTGTGTTAGTCCATATTTTACTCAACCATAATGTTTTTAGACTGTATGTACAATATTTGATTTATTTGGAGTCATGATTGATGAAGTCTAAACTTCTGACTGTTTCCACAGGAGAACAGAGATGGTAAAAGAGAGAGGGCATCATTAGTTTGCGTACATCGGAGGCCCATTTGTGTCCATTTATGCGCGTGGCGTGGTGCAGCTGAGTGTGGAGCGCACGCCGTAATGACCGCCTGTCACAACACTCAGTGGGGGGGCAGCGCGCCCAAATCAACCCCTGTCACGAGGGGCTGGCAACCTGTAATCCAGCGACACGTGTCCTTCCTGCCCCGAGCGGGTAAATGCGGTGAATCCGCACACAGTTGGGTTTAATAACAACGAGGAGCGCGTGCTAACCGCGCGGGGTTAAGAGCGTTCCTGTCACGAGCGCTCGAGCGTACGCTAATCTATTCACTGAAACTCTGCGTCTTTACAATCGCCAAGCGAACGGAAAACAATTAAGAGACGGTGGAAAATTGTTTAATGTTTCCCAGCTTTGGCCGCAGATCCTCGTGGTTCGGTGCGGCCGGTGCACGCATGTGTGTGTGTGCCATGTATACCGTCATTACTGTAAGAGTGACACTTCAGACCATCATTTCAACATCAACAGAGAAACAGAGCACAGATCTAAAGATAAACAAGCACCGTAAGTGTTCATTGGTTTAATTTAGTGCACAAACAGATTTCGAGTTTATTATCGCTTCTCCAAAAATGTTTACAAAATGCTTTATAGTCCAGGTTCATTATCTATCTAAACAAAACTGTTTGATGTTTTCGCCATCTTGATTGTTTGTATTTGTCTCTCTGTACAGGCATATAGTGTTTCTTTACAAGGTAACATCGCCATCTACTGGCCTGGCACATGTAATACAGTGGATTATCTCCTATTATTCCCTGGACGATCTCATATCATATGATCAGTGCAGTCTTATCATCCTGTGAATGATGTGGTCAAACGACTCACGAATGAGTGTCGAACTCATAGATGACTCACTCACTAGTGATGCAAAGTCCGATTCATTTCCGCGAACCGGCTCTTTTCGGACAGTTCGGCTCATTGAACCGGTTCAAAAGCCGATTCACCGGTTCCTGACGTCATCAAAAAATGACATCACTACACGTTTATTTTCTAACGACTTGTATCGATGAAAAAGTCATATAAAGTCGTTTGTGTCAACACATTGAAACATTCAAAAATAAAAAGTTATTTTTGTGAAGGCATAGCTGATTTATTTCTTTCATTGACAAATTAATAATGTTTGTGGTCACAGTTTCAATTGCAGATTGTAAATGCCAGATACAACTGACCAGTTTTGACTAGCATACAACTTGAATAAGATTCCTAAAAGACACTGATGCACAATTGCGGATGTGTAAGTATAAAGAATAAATGAAGAGTTTCGTTGCAAAACGATATAAATCCGTTTTTTTAATTGTTCAGAAATCTAGTTTTTTGGTTGTGCATTCCAATTAATATCAATTCAACTGCAGTTGGTTTGTTTAACCTTCATAACTTAAAAAATACAGCTATGTAGCACCATAAAACAAAATAATAACATGTATAATAATAAACATGTTTTGACAAAAATGTAAAAAAATGGATTTATCTCGTTTCGCAACGAAACTCTTCAAATAAACTTGTCTTTTAAACTCATTGGTAGTCCAAAAACAACTACAATATGATTTGCATGCACAATACATCGTACTAAAACTAAAGCTTTTTATAAAACAAGCATAGCAAGAAACTAATAAAACAAGAAACTTTGCGCATCAGGCTCGTTCAAATCCTCGGTGATTCACGCGCAGTGTCAGAATCGTCCGCAATCCTCGCCTGGGCAACCATCGACAAACTTCGTTTTGTTCGTTTTGAGTTTTTGACATGCTATATCGGCTCTGCGTCCTGCGTCATCAACCCGGAACTTATGCCCAAAACTAAAGTTCGATTCGGTTCGATTTGTGAACCGCCTCGACTTGTTACTTCCTGAGAACCGGCTCAAAATAACGATTCGTTCAAGAACCTAACATCACTACCACTCACTGAATCACTGAATCACTGAATCACATCTAACTCAAACTACATGAAGGATTGTTACTGTGATGTGAGAACCGCAGGTGTATTGACTTTCTGAACTTCATGATGGTTTTTAAGTTACCAAATGAATGTTCTTTTTGTTTAGGAAGAAATTTTTGGATGAATTGTTTGGTTCTCCCTGAAATGATTAGCGGGATCACTTAATTCCTTCCGATGGGAATCCCGAACGAGAAGTCTTTGAAATAATCTAACTTAAGCAGCATAAAGTAAATTCTCTACGAGCGCAGAAACACAGTCGTGCTGTAAAAGCGCCGTGTATCATTTCTGATTAATGAAATCATTTGAGCTCAACAGCATGATATCAGCGGGAGCGCACATTCATATTCACCAAAACAACAACAAAAAACAGGATTCCTTTCAAATGCCCCCAAAAGACGAAACGCGGAAGTTGGCCGAACCTGAGAGAAAGAGAAGAAATTAGCAGTTGAAAAGCGTTTTCGCACTAATTTGTCATCGATCCATAAATCTTGCTGACAGGCAGGCGCAGCGTAATGGCATCGCGTTGGATGGCAAATCTGTGTAAACTTGCGCAGTTGCAGAAACTGAAAAAGTATATGTTGAACATCACCTTATTTGCATAATTTAGCGAAAGCCAATGAGGCAGCACAGAAAGAAGTGTGGCGTCTGTAAGTGTTTGAAGGGGGGGCAGTAAATGGGTCGCCTATGGGGATTTCTGCGCTCCGTAGGGGTGGGAAATGAGGAATATTTTTCAAACAGCAGGGGGAAAGGTTTTAAAAGCAGAAACACACGCAGAGATAAAGATGTTAATGCCATGGGGTGCGATGCAGGAAAAACTCTCCGCATTGAAAGAAAGAGTGAAAAATATAAACTAGGCTGCGTAATTTCAGCATTAAGAGGTCATAATCATGTTTCACTTGCGATATTAAAACGGCAACGCGCGGCCTCTCATGAGAGAACTCAAAAGATAAATAAAATAGCAGATCTCATCAGGTAGGTTTGGCTAATGGACTGTTGGATGTGTTATGGAGGCTCAATGACGGTCGTCACAACTCTGTGAGTTTGTAAACATTGCGCTCGTGTGTGTATGTGTGTGTTTGTGTTTGTGCAGGAAGACCCCGGCGGGTCGGGGTGCGAGCGCGTTCACCTCTCGCAAACAAACATGCACACACCTCATGCTGAACGCGGAAGCGTGTGTTTCTTTTATTGATGTTTGGACTGACTCTGACCCGCGTTGACTGAAATGCAGTTGGGATTTCATGCGCGAGAGCGTTTCTTCACGGAAGGAAGATTTTCCCTGTTGTTCGGCTGCTGTGTCATAAAACTCTTCAATTCAACAAGAAAACAAGCAAAACTATAAGGGAAAGTCTGAATGAGAGTAAAAGATCTTTACAATGACAGTCTGTTGAACCAGACAACACATTTATCTTTTTGCCACACCTGTCAAAACTTTACAGGTCATAAGTATTTCTTCGAATTATTATTTTCAATCTCTCAGTTAAACCCTCACATAAACATTAAAGAATACACATCATAAAAATGTTTAAGTGCTATAATTGGGTCCCCAGTGTTTCTATCAACCTAGAAAATGTGAAAAAGATCAACCCTGTAACTTAGTTTTGGTAAACCATTCTCTGCCAGCATAGGTGATTAAAATCTGGCTCCCCTTGTGATGTCAGAAGGGGATCTTATTATAATAATATAACACATTGTTTGCTCTCACCTACAAAGTTTTAACATGTTCTAATAAATGATCTATATGGTATTTAGGTTAATCTTCACATATGTACTCTGTGGACACCAAAGATTTATTTGACATCTTTAAAAAAGTCTTGTGAAATGACCCCTTTAAGATTAACTTACTAAATTAATAAAAAATATAGAAATCACAACAGATATTTTCCTTACAAGACGTTTGTATGGCTTTGATTTGAGTTGGTGGGCTTTCAGCATTGTCAACAGAATGAGAGAAAGAAAATAATAGAGAGAAAAAAAGAAAGTAAAATAGTTTTGGTGGTATTTGGACATTTCTACAAAAACGGCTAAGCCTCTTTAGAGACGAAGAAAGATTAAAGCACAAATGTGTGTGAGAGACAGATAGAGAAATGAGAGAGAGATTGGGAGGGAAAAGACGGAGGGGGGCACCGAAAGAGGACTTGGCATTCAGAGGTATTTTAAAAGCCAAATACAGAAATTACACTGTGGAGCAATCGTCCTTCAGTCATAGAAAGAGACTCATACTCTCTCTCTCTCTCTCTCTCTCTCTCTCTCTCTCTCTCTCGCTCACAGAAACACACAACCTGGAAATGGATGCTGTCCGAGTTTGACATCAGAGATGTTTATGTGAGAGGTGTGATAAAGTAATGGTTTGATATTAGAGTTATGAACAGTAAGTTTGTGAGAAGCGTGTAGCCCTTAAAGAAGCAGATCAACTTCATGCTTTGCTCTTAAAAACAATGATATCAGAATGAGACTTCAGCTCGTGTACCCTATATATTTATGAGATGTAAAACAAGCATTTCTCTTGATTTTCACGCAGAGGACAAACAAATCGAACAAATGCACACATTGACACACATTGACTTAATGGCTTATATTGAAGTATATTTTCTATTATGTAACGCTAAACCTAGAGCTCAAAGAAACCTGTTTAGCATTTGCAATACTTTTTCCATACTAACTTATTCCCCGCCAGCCTTTATTATTTTTTTAATTTTCCTGTCAGCATTTTTGGCGATTTTCACAAAATGCCTTCCAGGTAATTTTTTTCTAAAAATATATAAACATACAAATATATAAAATGAAAGAACAGACCCTCTGCTTTCAAAACAAACAAACAAAACAGGAAAAAACTTTTCATCCTATCTATATTTCTTCTCTGCTTATAAACTCTTAAATATGGGTATTTTTTTGCAAAAAGCTGAAATTGCATTTTTGTGAAGGAATTTTGTTAGAGATCACATTCAGAATGATTATGAAAACATACATGAGGTGTAAAATTAATAAATCATCTTTTGCTTCAGATTTTTTATAAATTGCGTAAGAGATAATTACGGTTTTACAATTACCATAAAAATTCATCAGGAACACATTTTTTTCATGCAAATGTTTTCTCTTAATAACTCGTCAATGGCAGGGAATGAGTTAAAATGTCCTCACAATGTAAATATCAGGTATAAATATGCAAGGCCAAATTCATGGCAAGCGGACGGCTCTGTCTGCATTAATGTTGAGGTAACAAACCCAATACTCAAGGGGGCGCTGGAGTTTCCTGCACACGTCAGTGACATTAAACCAGACAACTGAACGTCTGATACATACGGCACACTCAACTTAAACACTTCAGCAGATTCAAAGTCATCCTCTGATTGGTTAAATTATACAGGAATTATCAGAGAGATGCATGCATTGCGATTTTTTTATGGTTCCCCTGGAAACAAAACCAAGACATCTGTGTCATGACTCGGGAAGTGAGACAGGACGCAAACGCAAGGTTCAAAATAAATAACATTTAATAATAAAAACATGAGGGCAGACATGGTGAATGCAGGAACACAGGAACAGCAACACAGGAAACAGACAGGGTATCAATGACAATAATCCGGCAACCGGTGTGACCGAATAAAGGCATATAAATACAAAGACAATTAAACAAATGACAGGTGTGGTGTATTGGCGTAATGAGTCAATGAAAGTCCAGGTGAGACAAATCAGTGCAATACACAAAACATGTCACGGACTAGCCGTGACAATCTGATCATAGAAGAATCCTCTCATGTTTGGTGACAATGCTTCATCAAGATCGAAAAAACGCGCCTACTTTTTAAGTATGTGAGGTGCAATGCATAAAGTCTTTAAAAGATATCCAAGAGTTTTTAGTTAAAAGGGATATTTTAACGTGTTTGCCATTGTTCTAATAAACTTTGGAGATGTTCATGAACAAATGATTTACTAGTTGCAGACAGGTCTGTTATCGTGAAAACATTTCCGCGTCCCTAAACAAAATGTCGCACAAAGCGAAACGTGATTGGTTGCTTAACATGTCATTCATATGGCATCTTGGATGGTCCTTGGAGATTCAAAGTGGCCATGGATCCCAAACCTTCAGTCTACACAAAACTAGTGACCAATAAGCACGTCGATAATTTAACCAACTTTTAGTAATTTGCTCAGCAAGATTATTTTCATAACTACTACAACAAGAGTTAAACTGAATGAAAGATGATTTACAGATTAAATCTGGCTAATGGACACTATAACACCATTATAACACACATTTCAGACCGGAAACATAT